>NC_056735.1:737269496-737351996 GCF_019279795.1 Protopterus annectens | reverse complement strand
AGCAGCTTCTAAAATACTTCTACATTCCAGCCCTTTAAAAAAAAAAAACATAAATGAAACCAAAACCCTGGTAGAGTGGGTCTTGACCCTACCTGGAACAGTTTGTTGCGAGTATAACAAAAGGCAACTGCCTAAGCAACCATTTGGAAATGGTCTGTTTTGACAGAAGTTTTCCCTCCTTCTTACCTTCATAAGTAATGAATAATTGATCAGAGGATCAGAAAGTTTTAATTCTGTCAAGATCATACCTGAATTGTCTGTGGACATCCAAGGTATGGAGCATCCTTTCCCCCTCATTTTTGGGTTCAAAAAAGCAAAGTGAGAGACGGACACTTTCCTTAAAGTAAACTCAGATACCACTTTAAGTATAAAAAAGGATTAGTTCTCAAGGAAATCCTAACCCTTTGAAAAACGAGAGGGCTGACTCATCACAACAACTTGCAACTCAAACATCCAACTTGCAGAGGTCAGAACCATGAGTAACACTGTTTTCCATGTTAAGAACCTCAAGTCACCCAGATTAGCTGGTTCAAATGGATCAAGTGTTAGCTTCACTACCACAAAAAATAAGATCCTAAGGAAGGGCCACAGGTTTTTGTAGAAGCCTCTTATGCAAAACTATTTGGTAACCATTTGAAATGTTGGGATCTGCTAAACAAGTTCTGAAATACAGAGAATGAATGGCCAATAGAACAGACACAATGTAATTTCTCAAAATATTCCCTTTTCTCCAAGGTATGGTGATCTTGCAGTGGGTATATCTATCTATCTATATGGATATAGATATAAATATGTATGTATATGTATGGGTCAGCTATTAAATTGCAAAGTTTCAAAACTTTGAATTTCTTAAGGTCGAGACCATAAGATCGAAGTTTTGAAACTTTGAATCGTTTAAATGGAGATCACCATACAATCCAGAACAGTTCATTTATTGTTTTCCTCGCCATAGTGTGATCTTGAAGTTGGTATATATAATTAGCAGGAGGTGTGTGTGTGTGGGGGGGGGGGGCTTGCCCCATTGCAAAAACGTACAAAAAAAGATTTTTTTTTCTGTTTTATTTATTTTTTTATTTACATTTTGAAGTTTCAAAACTTTGATCTTATGGTCTCGACCATAAGAAATTCTAAGTTTTAAAATTTCAAAATTTAGAAGTAAATCCACACATATATACAAGTTTTAAGGAGAGGATCAATTTTCAAGACTCGCTTGCTTGCTATGTTTTCTGTCTTTTTTTGGGAGGGGGATCGACACTCAGTATTTCGAGTGCTAACATTTCAGTAGGGAGCCAAACCATTTTCAAAAACATTTCGATAGGAGAATGCATTAAAAGAGGAAGATCCATGAGCAGACATGCTGAAATGGACAATAAATGAACCTTGACAGGGAAGGAAAAAAGGCAATAGAATAGTAACTGTGATGCCTGTGCACTGGCCCAGTAATCAAGAAGCCTCAATCCTCACCACTAATACCAGTGAGGGCATGCACACTGGGAAGGATAACAAGTACACACACAGTAAAGTACAATTTCCCTTAAAAGCACACAGAGATCGCAGTCAGTCCGGGACTGGTTTCTCCCTTTCTCTCTAGATCCCCAGTAAGACTCCAAACTGACACAGCTACAGGGTACAGGTCTCAGCCTAGTGGTCAAGGTTAAACCTCCAGCACCCTCTTTGTCCAACCAGTGCTTCATGTCCTTGCCCAAGTAGCTGACACAAACACACACACTTTCAGATAAGAGTTATATACAAACACACAAACAGTGAAGTGTATGACATAAATCTTTTTGGGAATTGTGGAACTGACTGGATCATACATTTGGCTTCCTGCAAATGTTCAGGCTTTTATGTTGGTGAGACATCTCGTCCACCAAGAATACTTATGTCAGAACATCGTAGTGACATACGTAATAAATGGGAAACTAATGCCTTATACAGGCACTGCTTGACACATACGAATGCAGAATTTCACTTTATGATCATTGATAGAATTGCTGGTAATTGGAATAACATGCAGGGTTGGCATAGTATCCTGAATAGAAAAGAAAAATTTTGGATCATTAAGCTGGTGGCAGGGGGGCTTTTCCAACCTGGACTAAATGACCATTTACAGTGCTGTATTTTTTTCTTCATTTTTTTTTTCCTTTATTTTTTATTTGTATAAAAATTTTGTTTTCCTGCGTGGATTCTTTCAGTATGTACTAATTGTAATGATCTGTATTTCTACTATTGTATAATTATTGGTGCTTAATTGAAGGAGGTTTTGTTAATTAATTATGCTGTGGGGAGGGCTGTACTTCCCATTGTTGGATGGGTCTCTATATGTAGAAATGAGTACTCATTGTTTCAAGGTATTCCACTGATGAAAGCTATTTTGCCGAAACCAGTATGGACAATAAATTATTCTAGCAATTTTTATGGCTTGATTTAACTCTATTTGTGGTATTTGTGCCTTTTTTGGTTTCACCCATATGCTGGCCATTTGTTACTGTATCCTCATTTGGTTTGGTCCTGCATTGCCGTACGTGCTAAGCATTTCTACTTTGCAGTTCTGGGGGAGGCAAACAGGTCTATATCTGGGCTCCCCCATTTGTTTCTCAACATGTTGAATATCTTTGGTTCCAGTTTCCACTCGTGTGGGTCCATGAGATTTCTGCTTAGATCGTCTGCCAGTGTGTTTACCTTTCTGGCACGAATTGAGCCTATAGGTGCACTTGGTAGCTCAAGGCTGTGTTCCACAGAGCCATGACTAGTCTGCAGAGAGGGTATGAGTGGGTTCCCCCCTGCTTGTTTATGTACCACATAAAAATGGTGTTGCCCGTCTTTACCATTAATTGTCCTGGAAGGATGTGGTCCTTGAAGGCTGTCAGAGCATTCTGTACACCTAACATTTCCTTCTGATTGATGTGCAGGTGCATTTGACTTGGGTTCCATTTGCCCTGAATGCACTTCCCTGCCAAGTGAGCCTCCCATGTATAGTCTGATGCATCTGTTGTTAGGGTTTGGGCGGCAGGGGGTAGAGTGAATGGCAGCCCCTTGTTTTGGTGACAGGCGTCTGCCCACCAAAGGAACTCGATCTGTAGACAAGGAATGATAGGGAAGCATTGCTTCTAGATCCTGAGAATGTTGATACCATAGGCTTTTTAGATACCATTGTAGTTTCCTCATATGCAGTCTTGCATATGGAATTAGTAGAATGCAGGAGGCCATGAACCCCAGGGCTTGCAGTATTTTCCTTGCAGATAGTTGGGTCTTTGTGGCTAGTAGTTTGAAGTAGGCTGTCAAATTAACTTGTTTTTCTGGAGTGAGAAAAGCTATCTGGGAAGTTGTGTTCAAGCTTGCTCTCAGGAATACAATTTGTTGGCAGGATACAAGATGTGATTTCTTTTTGTTTATAGTGTACCCCAGGGAAGTTAGCAATTTCTGTACAAACTCCAGATGATTCAATAGTATGTTCTGGTTTTCTGCCTGAATTAGACAATCGTCCAGGTATGGATATATCTGGATATTTCTTTGCCTGCAAAATGCAATGACTGGAGCTAGGCATTTTGTGAATACCCTGGGTGAAGTAGATAGGCTAAAGGGCAGTGCAGAGAACTGACAGTGCATATATCCTGCTTTGAAGTGTAGGTATCTTCTGCAGGATTCCCTTATTGGGATGTGCAGGTAAGCTTCCTTTAAATCCAGTGTTGCCAACCAGGCATCTTTGTCTAGCATAAGAAGCAGTTGGTGAAGAGTTAACATCTTGAATTTTGGAATCACCAAAAATGTGTTTAGGATAGAGAGGTTCAGTATAGGACACCAGGAGTAGTCTTTTCTGGGTACCAGGAAAAGTCTTGAGTAGAAACCTTGTCCCTGTTCCTCTTCTGGAACAGGGTGAATAGCCCTTATGCTTAAGAGAGCGAGAATTTGCTTTTCAGCCTCCACCCACTGATTTGGGGGTAGGTCTGGCCAACCGTTTGGGGTTGGTAAGGAGTGAAAGTGGAATCTGTATCCTTCCATAAACTATATTTAAAACCCATTTGTCCTGGGTAATGAGTTCCCAATTTTTTGCCTGCCGGGCAATCTTTCCCCCTAAGGGAACAGTCAGTTGTGCAGGGCTTGGAAGATTTAAAGTTAAGTCATTGAGACAGTTGACCATAGGGGGAGTCTTACCACTCCCTGCTTTGGAAGTGGAAGCCCCCCCACTGTTTAGCCCTGTGAGTGCCTTGGGACTGAAGCCTGGATGTTCTGCTAGTTCTGGGTTTAGACTGAGAAGGCCTGGAAAAGGCAGGAAAGGACCAATTTTTTGAGGGCCAATGCCTACTAAATCTGGGAGGCTGTACTTGCAGGAAATCTTTAACAGTTTGCATAGATTTAGCTTTTTCCTCCATCTTTTTAAGTACTACTTCTGCTTTGTTGCCAAACAGGCGGTCTTGGTTTAAGGGAGAGTCCAGCAATTTAGCTTTAACATGATCTGGCAAAAACTGCTTCTTAAGTTAAGCATGCCTTCTAAGTACAGACCCAGTGACAGCAGCCCTGCAAGATGCCTCTAGTGAATCAAAACCACATTGCAAAGTATGTTTTCCAACTTGTTCAGCAGAATGCATTAAATCCTGTAAATGTTTATTTTCAGCACAGTCAGGAATCAACATCAATTTCTGTTTAAGCAATCCAATAATATGCTGCTGATACTTCAACATATGTAACTGGCAGTTTAAGGCCCTAATGGTCAAGGTTGCAGAAGTGTATACCTTCTTACCCCATCTATCCAACACCCTGGAATCTCTATCAGAGCGGTTAGGATTTTTGGCAGTAGTAGCCTTAATGCCCTTGGGTCCCTGTGAAATGGTCTCAGGATCTGCAGTAGGATTTTTAAAAAGGAACTTGTGAGAGTCAGGAACCCTGTAATATCTATCAAGTTTCTGGGAGCAGGAGGTAAAGGGTCAGGGGCCAAGCTAGATTCCGAAAAGGCATCATCAACAATGTCCAGTACAGGGGGGGATAGCTAAAGGCCTGTGTTGGGGCAGGAGTAAGAAATCCCTAAGCCTCTTTTTAGCATCAGAGTAATCCTGACTTTCCCAGAGAAAATGCTCCCTAAGAGTATGCAAAGTTTCATCAAAAGAGAAATCCTCTGGAGGGGAAGCAGAGGGAATAGAGTCCTCTGCATCAGAATCCTCATAGGTAGATAAGGATAAAACTTGGTCATCAAGGGAAACAGAAATTTCAGAATCCTGATCAGAAGAATCATAAGCAAACTCAGTCCTAGGTCTCTTAAAGGAGGAAGGTTGGCTTCCCCTGATTAAAGTAATAAGGTCTTCAGCCATTCTTATCATTTGTTTTTTAGGAATAGAGGCCTGACCATGCAGTCTGGGCGTAGGTTTTCTAGGCATGGATTGAGTTTTAGGCCTTGAAGAAGAAGATGGCATTGGTTTAATATGCAAGTCAGTAGGCCTGAATACACCCACAGAATCCGGTGCCTGCACAGTGGCTCCAGACCCATCCAAGGTACAGACATCCGCAGGTTCCACAGTTGAAGCATCTTGCTGCATACTGGACTCTGAATGGGTCTCAATAGAGGCCTGCGAATCTGAAGTAGCAGGTATCAGGGGTTGCGAAAGCGCCTCATTGAGTACTGGCGAACTGGCGACTAGCTTAGGAGAAACATTGCCGGCAGCTTTGGACCTATGCGGTCTGCCTCTGTCTTTATCTTTGCATTTTTTCAGAATGTCGGTAGTCAGGTGGCTTATCAAAGCCATATCTGGATAATTGAAAAGAGTACTAAAATATTTAGAAGCGTAAATATACCAACGACGAATAGTTTGTTGTTTAAATAAGGCACAAAACCGACAGCGAGGTACGTTATGGTCAGGGCCTAGGCAAGGAATGCAGTACGAATGAAAATCTTTATGAGGTATTTGCTTTCCACTAAAAATACAATTACTGTCTTTTACTGACATCGGTTTAGAGCAAGAAAAAGTTTCCCCAACAGGGTACTTAGCTTAGCTGAAGACTTTGTTTCTGAAACTCGAAAATGAAAATTTCAGGAGTCGGCCGACCAGCACTTGCGAACTGCTTCTGCTTCGGGCACCGCACGGCAAGAACGACTGATGTAATGGTGTCGGCTGCATGCTTTATACCCCTGACTACCTGACATCATGGAAGAAGGGACAGCAACTGATGCCGGACCCAAGACTTTGTTAATCAGGCCGACTGAGGGATACTGCAAGCAGATAACCCAAATGTGATGACTGCAACAGTGAAACACGAAGCACATCATATAGTTCTCTTTTACAGCTGTAAAACCAGCCTGAGGATTATATTAATATTTACAAATCACACAGAATTATTTAAAAGATTCTATCTGGCTGGACTGGCAGCCTTACAGTTTTTCACAGTAACTGACAGAAAATCTTGTAAACCAGTCAACTATCCCTCAATGGATGTTGGTTGTATTGTTGGCACCAACTAGAAAACCTTTTTCATTTGTTAATATATTATTTTCTAGTAGCAGGCATTTTTGCTTCCATTAGTTACTGCTGCACATCCTCAGTAAACAGGAGCCTAAAGGGAATTAAGACCCTATCATCCAGGCAGTCAGCTAAAGTTGACCGGTGTCAGGGTGTATCAAATGCTCCTGTGTGAGTACATCCAGTCTGTAAAGCAGCTTTTGGTAACTGTGCCAGTCATCTTTAAAGCCAAGTGGTGCAGTGGTTAAGGTGTATGTCTTTCAATCACAAGGTGCAAGGTTTGATTCTCACCACTGGCAGGAGCTTTACAGATTGAAGGTATATATTTTGGGTTGGGAGGGTGGCCTAAGGGTTAAGGTGTTTGCCTTACAAACACAAGGTGCAGGGTTTGAGTCTCACAAGGGATAATTGGCTAGGCTTAAAATGGCTCGCATGGGCAATTAGCTTAGTACTAATCTATGAACCTATGAACCTATTAAAGGAATTTAGTCACCAAAGTGAACATTTGATGCATCTGTGATGGTTGTTAATGCTAGGAGCATTAATAATAAAGTTATTTTACTGGAAAAGTTGCACTTTGTTCCCACAAGATTGATGTTGTTACTGTTTGTGAAACATGGTTAAAGAACAATGACTGGAAACCAGTTCTGTCAAGGTTTAAATGTTTTTACTGTAACACACATTCTAACAAAAATCAGGTGGAGGTGTTATGATAGGGATTAAAGATAGCTATGAGACCTGTGATTATTACATGTTCAATGATAATAACAATACAATAGACTATGTAACTGTGACAATAAAGACAACCTTGGAACACATAACAGTTGTTGGAGTGTATAGACTACTAAAGTCAAGTGCAGATGACCTAGAGGAATTCATACATTTCTTGCATGAAACACAGGAGGGAAAAATAATATTAGCTGGGGACTTAAATTCATCACAGACTGGAATAATATTGATTCAACAATGTTAGTAAGGAAAGTATTCACAGCGTATAATCAGGAGCAACAATTACTTCAGATTGTTAAAAAACCTACCAGAGGGACAGAACATACTAGATATTGCTTGTGTTCCCAAAGAAATTAGTGTCACTTCAAGTCAAGTTTTACCACCATTGATGTGCAGTGATCATGGAGTGAAAAAGGTTAATTTGTTGCTAGATAATTCTGCAAAACTGAAATGTAAGCTAACGCACAGAAGGTTAATTAGAGATTATATGGAAGTAAAACAGTCACTATGTAAAACTAACTGGAGTGAGGTGTTCAGTGGAAAAACTGCAGATGGAATGTGGAAAGTTTTGAAAAAGAAATTGAGTGCAAAAAAATGTTTAACATCAAGATCTAGGCCTACAACATCAGGGGGATATACTTCCATATGAACAAGATATCTGATAAAGGAGACAAAAGATATAAGAAATGGAAGAGAGGCTGAACTACAACTTTGAAAACGGAAATAAACAAGTTGGACAAACAGATTGAGCGTATTGTGAGACAAGATGAAGAAAAAAGTGAAGAAAATGTATATAAAGATAATGATCTTAATAGGAAACCTTCTTATAGCTACATAAAATGTGGAAGGAGTAAAGAGACACAAATTGATAAACTGTGTCCAGATTCTAAAATTTATTCTCAGACGCAACAGATTATAGATATATTTATAAAATCTTATGCAAAACAGGTTGGCTCCACAAAATGGCTGATAAGTTGTCCTGGTGACATTCAGATAACCCCAGACACTGGAATCAAATTAGATTATATTGAAAAAGAACTGCGCAAACTTGATCCAAAAAAGCACAGGGAGGAGATGGAATTAGTAACAATGACCTGGGAACACTTCAGCAAGAACTTAAAGTACCATTGCATCTATCATTCACTAGGTCATATAAATATGGGAAGATTCCTCAAGATTGGAGACATGCACTTATTAAACCTGTCTTTAAGGGAAAGGGGAGTAGGACAAACCCAGAGTCATATAAGCCTTGAAGTCTACTTTCATGTTGTGGAAAAATAATGCAGAAAGTAATATTGGATACGTTACTGTCAGAACTGGATAGGTTGGGACTTATATCAGCATGCATATGTTGAAAACAGATCTATTACCACCCGTAACATGATGTTCCATAACAATATAATAACGGCTATGAATGAAAAATTGTGCTGTGATGTAATTTATATAGATTTAACATTAGCATTTGACAGGGTCATACACAAAACATTGATCAATAAATTAGTACAACTAAGTATTTATATACTCTTGATAAGATGGTTAGTTGCATGGCTTACAAATAGGACATGGCAAGTATCATACAGCAACTGGACAGGTGAAATCCTCGGTTATACCACTGACGACCTGATGTCAGTCCTGGAGTGACAGCAACTGACGCAGAAATACTAAGGCTCTGGTATTCGGGCCAACTGAGGGCTACCCCTGGTAGGATAACCCAAGTGTGATGACTGCAACAGTGAAACACGAAGAACATCAATGGTTATAGTCAGGGTATCCCACAGGCCTCTGTCCTAGGCCCTTACTTGTTTAGATTGCATCTTTCAGACCTAACTTTTTCATCTGAGATGTTCTGCAGTCTATATGTAGATGAACTGAAATTAGGTAAACTGATTACGTGTGTTACAGATAAGGCATGTCTGCAAAATAACCTGACTAAATTGACCATTTGGGCACAGGAGAATAATATGCTGATAAATACATCAAAAACTAAGCATATGAGATTTGGGAGACAAATTGAAAGGTGAATATTTAATACAGCACACAGTGACTGAAAATGTAGACTAATTTAAGGGCCTGGGCATATGGGTAGATTCAATTATGAGTTTTTCTAATCATATCAACCAATTGGTTAATGATAGCTATAAAACTATAGGTTGCATAAAAAGATCTATAGAGTCCAAGAAATCAAAAATAATGAGGTCATTGTTTGTTAGTTACATTAGACCCAAACTTGAGTATTGAATAACAATATGGAAACCCTATAAGAAAACAAGTATGAGTAAACTGGAAAGAGTACCGCAGAAATATACCACAGACATCCATGGATGTGAAAATGCCAGTTATTATGAAAGACTAAAATATCTGAACTTGTACAGTGTCTCTTACAGATACTAAGAGGAGATCTTATTCAGGTATACAGGGCATTTAGAGACAACTACCTCTGGGAATGTTTGGGGTTACCAAAAAGTACTAGAGAATCATCAGACAGCCTATGTAGAATATTCTTTAGGAATGTGAAGTGTACTAATTGACTCTTTAGCTGATGCATGGAACATGCTACCAAATTACATTAAGGCAAGTAGTAGTTTAGATATTTTTAACAGCAGCCTGGACATTTATTATGGGAACAAGTGTTTTGGTATATTGACAAAATAGAAGGGCAATAATGCTCGTGCTTGAAATATTTGTGAGTATATGTGTATGTATGTATGTAATGAGCTTGGAACACAGTACAAAGGACTTGTCCAGGCTAAACCACTTTAGCTAGCAGATCTAAGAGACTCTCTGATACCCTCCTTACGGCAGGAATAAAGATGCCTTGTTGAAGTTTGAAGTATTTCATTCAGTTAAGTAGGTAGATAGACAAGTGTTCTTTTTCTAATATGCTACATTCAATAGGTCAGTAATTTAAAGGCAGTTACAGACAATGGTGGGAAGTTCCTGGGGAGCTGACTGGAGGAAAATCTGAGAGATGGAAAAACAAAGAGCCAATCCCAAAGTTTACAGATTAGTCCCTTATCTGAGTATTCCTGAAAGACCCGGTTTACTAGCTCAGCAGCATGTGAAATATCATTTTTAGTTACAAAGTTTTTTTTTCTAGCAAACAAAACATGGCAACACACAATGAGCTAAGACTACAGAGCCTTTTTTAAGAAACACTTTCAGGTGAACTTCATCAGGTCATCTAACAGAGTGGTTTACACTCATCATTGAAAACGCCTGTTTTTGTGAGGCTATCAGCAGATGTTATTAGCCTGTTTTGTAACACTGTACTATGACAGGGTGCGTCTGCCTTTGTGGGTCTCACATTCCTTGGAGCTAATTACGGAAGCTTTATTACAGAACCTTACAGAACCTTTTCCAGTCTGACTTGTCCTAATCAATGGTTGTATTGCATACAATATGAGAGGATGTGCCCACTTTTATGGGGCACATATCACCTGAAATACATAATCTTCTCTTGTACAGCGAAGAGGTTTACAGTGCCTGCTTGTAAGAGGTTCATATACATGACTCAAGTGATCAGTCCCCATTCTTCTTCCTGATGATGCAGATATTTTTATATGGAGGGGAGGTAATCACTTAGAGTTATACTAGGTGACTCCCACTTTTGAGTAATTCATGCATCCAGAGAAATAACTTACAGTGGAAACTAGCCACAGCGTTTATTTTTACAGAGCTAATAGATGTGTACAAGTAGGAGGAAAAATGTAAGTAAATTCTAAGACCTCAAAACATTTGAACACTGTTGGAAAATATTGGAACCTGCTTCCGTCTGAACTCTCATCTATTCCCTCAAAATCTCTCTTTAAAAAGAAACTCAAGCTTTACCTCAAAACACAGTGGCTGTGCCCCTGTACCAACCCTGACTAACATTATTTTATGTTCATCTGACGTACTCACCCCAATATTAATTCACTTCCTTTTCAGCTATTTCCATTTCCCTCTCTATGCAAATGTTTAAGAGATACTTCTTGCTATCTTGTTCTACAATGCTTTCTTCACTCCATTACTTTTTATACCACTTGTTTATTATTATTTTTTATATTAGAATTTAGTTCTTAACAGTTTTTATACTTAGCATCAGTAAAGTTTATAAGTGGAGCTTATCTCCATTACTTTTTTTTTTTTATACCACTTGTTTATTACTATTTTTTATATTAGAATTTAGTTCTTAACAGTTTTTATACTTAGCATCAGTACAGTTTATAAGTGGAGCTTATCTCCCCGGGCCTCTACTGAAAATGGACATGTATCCAGCTAGACTAGCCCGGTCAACAAATGTAAAATAAATAAAAAATAAAAAAATAAAATAAATTTTGTATAATCTTTCTGTGGAATAAAAGTCCACCAAGTGGCGAACTACAGAGTATAAAAAAAGCTTTAATAAAAATAAGAATCCTGGATCTTCTTTGAGCATAGGCAAACTGTGTCTATAGTGTAAAGAATACAGCAGTGTGGAGTGGTGCACTGGGATAACAATTTTCACTGTACTGCAGATTACAAAAATTTTGTTAAATGCAGGCTGTGATAGTACACATTCTGAATATCGACTAAGCACAACCAGTCATCATTGTGGAAAAGAAGTAAAATGGACTAACAGTAACCAACTGGAACTTTGACTTCCTCACATATTGGTTCAGATCACTTAGATCCAAAATTGGTCTCTAGTCGTTTTGGCTCTAAAAAGAACCCTGAGTAAGTTCTGAATCCGCTATGATCTGGTGGGACTTCCTGGGTGGCTCTTTTGTCAAACAGCTTCTGAATTTCTTGAGCTGCAGCTTCTCTCTGACTAGGTGGAATGTAGGGAAGCTTTTTTCTCTTGGGAGAGGACATTTGGAAAAATAGTATGAAGTAACCTCTGGATATTATGTTTAGCACCCAAGAATCTCTTGTTATAGTAGCCCAGGCATCTAGGTGCAAGGACAAACATCCCACAAATGCCTCCAGAGACAAGCAGTCGGGCAGCCCTTCAGGGGCACTGAAATGGTCTATCCAGAAAAAGACTCTTGGAAACCATGATTATGCAGGCCTCCTCTGTCACAAGGATGGCATCTTCCATTCAAACTCCCTCCTCGGCCTCTGAGTAAGCTGTCTCCACATGAATCCCAGAAAGATCTCTGGGATTTACAGAACTACATTTTCTTGCCTCCTCTTTGATTCCTTGAAACAGATCACTGAGGGGTAGAAAAGTGAATCGCTACAGCAGACAGAGTCTTTCTTTCCTGTTCACTGTTGCAAAGTGTTTCTTTCACAGAAGGGCCAAACAAGGGAGTTCCATCAAAGGGAGCATTGATGAAAAAAGGCTTGAAAGGCTCCACAGAATTACATAACTCATCTCTGCATCTAGGAATGTCTCCTCATGGCAGTGCCTGAATTGGCAGTCTGTGAGGTACCTTATACTGCATGAGAAATTAGCCTCACTGACACAGTCAGTATAGATAAAAGAGTGGCCAGCTGTGAGTATGATCTTTTATAATCCTATGAAGACATGGACTCAAAGACAGACTTTCAGAGTTCCTTGGTCAAATCCCTCTGCAGTTTTGTAGAGTGCACCAAATAGTTCAGGGACCTCAAGGCAAAGGTCGCTGATGCAAACAGGCGCTGTTCAAATCTGTCCAGTACCCTGGACTCTCTGCTGGGGGGAGATGAACAGAGGGAGCTCTGTTCTGCTAGCTCCTTCTTGGCTGGCGCCACAGCCATTGCATCAGCAGAAACTCCTTTGCTCTGGCGGGGTCTGTCTTTTGGAGTGGCTAAAATTTTATCTGGCAGACATGAGATCAGTTCAACAGAATCCGGTTCCTTCCATGCCCAGTAAGAGACTAGGTCAATAAGCTTATCGACCAGGGGAGTCGCCCAAGACATAGATGGTCCGGAACCAAAAGCTTTCAGGAAAACGGACACCTCATGAGAAGGGTTATTTGAAGACCAGACACCTTTCTGCTTAAGAATTTCCAAAATGTCTCCAAACGTCATCAGGTGGTGATCTGGGGACCTTTCACCTTCGTCAAAGAGAGTATTTTCAGTGAGGGATTCCAGAGGGGAATGAAGATGCCTCCTTTTGCACATTCACTTTTGGTAAACCTCCTCAGTGGGATGCTCTCAAGAGCTATCCAAAGAGAGGGGTAGTTCCTCTATGGGGACCATCTGGATGCTACTTAGTACTGGCTGTCCCTGTGGAGTAGGTCTGATGGAATCAGAGCTCGGAACCAAAGGGGGATAGGGTGTAGTTTCCAAGGACATATGAGAGACTGGGTCTCTTACGAGAGAGAACACCGTCTCCACAACCTCAAAGAATGATGTACCCAGGGATGCCATTTCTGGATACACCAGAGCCAAGACCTCCAAAGCAGGCAAGCCAAAACTCTGACTAAATCTCTGTCTTGAGGACGGAGCGGGCTCAAGCCATCTAGCGCCAAGGTTCCGAGGGGTAAGTAAGGCTCCAACACTGCTTCAGCTCTCAGACTCATCTAGATCTGAAGGAACAAGAGCAGAAATGGTCAGGGAAACAGTCGAGGTTGAAGACGTTATTCTTTTCGGCTCTGACACTGGTACTCTTGGAACTCTCAGATACTGGGGTTCCAAAACTGAAGGATGAATCAGATAAGAAGATACAACTGTATGACAGTTGGATAAAAGGCTCATGGATCCAATGGGAGATGAAAATGGTATAACCCCCATCTGCATCTGAGCTGTGAGGAACTTTCTCATCATCTTATCCACTTCTGCTTCAGAAAGACTCCTGAAGGACATGACAGATAAGGTGGTAGACTGAGGTCTGCAGTGCTTTCTCGGAGTTTGCATGAAAGGGGAGTGGAGCTGAGGAGATGTAGGGTCTATGACAAAATTAGGAAAAAAAGTTCTGGGTGTCTGAGAGTTATCCGAGATTGGAGATGATGGTTTCGGATCCATGGGTTGAACAGGAGGAGAACACAAAATGATTATCCAATCCAAAAGCTTAGGATCTGCAGATTTCCTCTTTGGATCTGCAGACCTCTGTATTTTTTGTGGAGGCTCCAAGGAAGAAGAAATCTTCAGAGACTTTGTCGGAGATCTTTTTCTGTGCTCTGACAAAGCCTTGGATGATTTGCTGGGGGTTGAGCTCTGGAGGAGGAAGAGGAGGAAGGGGATAGTAACTCATTTTAAGGATTAATTTGTTTTGTCTGTTAGCTAAAGCCCTGGAGTTAAACCCCCATAAACTGTACAGTTTGTACCCAGATGTGCTCCCCCTAAACAATAAACACACTCCCTGTGGGTATCTGAATTCAGAATTTTGAGCCCACCGGAAGTGCATTTTTTTAAACTCTGTAGGCTTCTCAGACATAGTAACAACTGCAAACTACAGAAAGAAAGGAAAGGAGCAAAGAAATATTGTTTTTTTTGTGTGTGTGTGTGCTTTCTTAACTATAGCAAGGTAGAAAAACTACCAAAAATGGTAGTAAGGAATACCCTGTTAAAATGGGTAAAAAAAAGGACAGAAAGAAAGAAAAGAAAGGAGTGCCAGCAATATTACTAAAGGAAATTACTTTATTAAAGTAATTAAAATGACAGAAAGAAACCCAAAATCTAAAAGGAACGAAAAAATCTAATTTAAATATAAGAATGAGAAATTAGATACTTTTGAGGAAAAAAAGCACTTACAGCTAACCTAGTAGCCTGACGAAATGCTCAGCAAGAGGATCCATGTCCATCCAAGATGGTGGCAAATGAGATCTGAGGTACTGAGGATGGACTAGGGAATTATGGGTAGAGGGAGAAGCTTGAGAATTGGATCCAAAGTCTGTAGAATGCAGCCGAGTTGGATCCAAGGTCAGATCTGTAATCCATACATTGATGAAGAATGAAAAGGTTAACATCAGATCCTGTTATTAAACATGAAGGAGTTGTTCCTCCAGTAAACTACTCCTCTCTAAAGAAAATTTGCAGAGGAATATAGTTTTCTGGTTCTTTTTGACAAGAAAAATGGAATGAATAGTGTGGCGGCAGCAGCTTCCCAAGGGTTCAACACATTCTGACAAAAAAGGGAAGCCTTCCCTGTTCTCTCTCTCCAAATCGACAAGAGTGGCCTTCCCTTGCACACTGAGGGGACCCCAACAGCTGCAGAGGTCATGGTTATGAGGTAAAAGATGAGTGGTCTGATGTACAACTAATGGCTGCAGCAGAGTCACCCACCTGTGGCTGAGGAAATTGCTAGCCTGTTGTGATGGCAAAGGCTGTTTGCTTAACTTTTTCGTTTTTGTGTCAGGAAGGAGGACTGGCCATTAGGCCAAAAGATTTTTCCATGATCAAGCTGAAAATGGTACCTCTTTCCTGGGGAAAACAAGCAGCAAATGCCAGTAAAAACAAAAAGTCATTAAAAGTCCATTTTTTCACAGAAAAATATAGTAAAACACACTTTAAAACACTTTGCCACCCCAATAAAGTAAAATAAACGCAATTTCTCCACAGAAAAAAATATTTTCAGTTACTTCAAACAACTTTTAAACTGACAGAAAAAATAATACTTCTGTTTAAAAGTACAGTACAGTCTCATGACAGTCTGTTAACACACAAACTCCTACCTTTAAAATAACTTTCCTTAAGAGGAAAGTATTAATAACAAACAAAAATGCTGAATGGAACTTTTTCCCCAGAGGAAGCTTATCTCTTCAGCAAGGGAACAGCACAAGCCGACCACCAAGCCTCAATGGAGCATACTCTTCGGCAGCAGTAAAGCTGGGAAGGGGCTGGTGTCCAAATGTGCCTTTCAGTCAGCTCAGCTCAAGTTATAAATACAGTTTGGTTGAGTGGAAAGTGCCCTCAAGCTTTGAAAGCTGGCCAGATGTTATATCCTGGCAGTATATAACCCATATAGCTAAGGCTACTGCACCAGTGATCAGTATGATGAACATGTAATGGTTGCCCTCTTTCTGGAGTCTTTGGGAATTTTAAAGGAAAAAAAAAAGGTTCTCTGTATATTTTTCCTTTTGTTGAGAAAGCTATTTCCATGCACTTGGTTATGTAAGAAAGAGCCCTGCACCACTGCATTTGGTTTTACCATAATATTAAACATATATAGTTGATAAATGATATTCCCTTAGAAAATCACCAACATGCAACTTGAAGCCATCAGATTCCTACTAAAGATAGGTATACTTACAGTGCTTGTTTTGCTTGAGGAAAGCGTGCGGTACTAAAAAGTACATCTGTTTGCTCCTTGTGTCACATTCTGTTAGTAAAAAATAAAAATATTCAACAAAAATTCAAACAGAAAGTCTGAGAGTCTCAAGAATGATCTAAATCCAGAAAGCTGAACTCTATGGAGCTAGTGAGTCTTCAAAGAGGCAGGCTAGTGGTACGCTTGAGCCTTTATTTCAGGGTGGACCTACTCCATTGATGGAACAGGTCAGATACCATAAAATGGTGTATTCAGACCAGATGTTATTTCCACTGAGGTGTGATACAAAAAGGGATGATAAGGATTCTCTGTTCTAAGGTTTTCTCTATAATATTTATATTTAGGAAATTCCATAAGAGCATTTTAGACTTTAGAAAAAAAGAAAATAATATGCAAATTCTAAAACTTGCTTAGCTCGTGATTTGTGCTATTCTATCACTTGCTGAAAGATCATGAAGTATCACCAAAGTGAAGGATTCAGTGTAGAAAATCTAATTCAGAAAGCACCACAACAGGACAGAGTAATGGAACTCCAAATTAAGGGGAAAACAGTGGAATGGGAAGCAATTAGTCAGGTGCCATATGAAGATATTTTGGAGCCTTCCACAGAAAACCAGTATAAACATCCGCTTGAAGCTGGACAGCAAAGGAAGGAATAGGAAACTGTGGAAACACTGACGCAGTTAATGATAAGGAGTGATAGGCCAGTGAGTTCTCAAATGACAGAGCAACGGATGGCACAGGATGACATTGAAGAGAATGTGTCAGAGGAACATGTAAGAGAACTTTCTATACAATGCCTGCAGGAAATGGAAAACAAAAAATGTGCCCTCAGTTTAGAAGAAACTGAGCTAAGAGAAGAGTTACTTGACTTAATAAAGATAGACATATTAAGATGAATGAAAGAAATAGACTGCAGAAGGTCAATAAAACCTCAAATGTCAGAACTGATAAAACAAATGAACACAGTAATTAGGACTGTCCATAGAGATTCATGCAATATAACAGAAGTAAACCGTATATATTAATGTGCAGCTAAATTAATAACTGATACATTTCTACCACAAGAACACAGGATAGTGAAAGACAGAAAGGGGAGAAATCGAATACCATCATGGAAGTAATGAATAGAGAAAACCATAAAGCAACTAAGACAAGAAGTGTCACTATTAGAGGAGTATAGAAGAGGGAACAGATCAATAAAAATACACAGAAAGATAGACTTGATAAAAGCAATGCGCAGTGTTAGAACAGATCAGGATCGATCATGCACTATCGCAAATAATAAACTAAAAATCTCAGCACAGGCGGAAAAACTTAGAAGATACATAGACAAATATAAAGTAAAAATATAAAATCAGCAATTTATTGATGACCCAAAAAAGTTTTATAGAGGATTGAGAAATAAGGTAACGAATTGAAAGCCCATCAAAAAAAGAAGAAATGGATACATTTTGGAGAAGTATCTATGAAGATCCTGTGGAGCATAATAAATATGCTAAATGGATATAAGAAGTAAAAGAAAGAATAAGAAGTTTAAAGGTACAGGATATGAAATGGGATAAAGTAAAAACCAGAGAGATTGAAACAAAATTAAGAAAAGCCTCTAATTGGAAAACAACAGGACCAGATGCAGTACCTAACTTCTGGTTAAAAGTATTAACACCTTTGCACAAAGATTTAGCCATGAGTAAGAATTATTTATATGCGCACCCCGAACAGACACCAACCTGGCTAACAACAGGAAAAACAATGCTCCTACTTTAGAGTGAACCTGCAAGCGACACTAAAAATTATAGACCAATAACTTGCCTTCCAATGACATATAAACTATACACTGGAATTGATGCCAACTGAGTTTATAGTAATTTATAAGAAGACTCAATTATGGCAATAGAACAAAAGGGCAATAAAAGAAAGTCATATGGAACAAAGGATCATTTGTTGTTAAATAAAGTCATAGTGGATAACTGTAAAAAGGGGAAGAACTTAAGTGAGCCTGGACTGACTGCAAAAAAGCATTTGATAGTATCCCACATTGATGGATAAAAGAGTGCTTAAAAATGATCGATTACATTACAGCAACCATGAAACAGTGGCAGACCACTTTGCAATTAAGCCAGGATAAAGGAAAACTTATTATTATGGGGAATAAAATCCAAAAGGGGATATTCCGGGTGACTCTGTCACCACTGCTATTCTGCCTTGCCTTTAATCCATTAAGCTGTATACTTAACAACTTAGTTCATGGCTATAATTTGGCTTCTAGAAAACAAAGTGCAAAGACTTCTCATCTTCTCTTTGTCGACGATTTGAAACCATATAGCTCCATCAGATGAGGAACTGAAAGCACAAGTGCAAGTTCTTAAAACTTTTTCATATGATAAAAGAATGTCATTTGGTCTTGATAAATGTGCAAAAACAACCTTTAAAGCAGGAAAACTGCAGCACCAAAAAAACAGTTTGGGACAAGAATGTGATGTAAATGAACTTGAGCAAGAGGGAGTGTATAAATATTTGGGAATTGATGAAGGCTCAACAATACAACATGAACAAATGCAAATAAACTTAGCAAGGAGTACTTCAGAAGACTTAAATTAATTCTGAAAACAGCGTTGACATCTAGAAACAAAAACCAAGCTATAAACCAATTTGCTCTTTCTGTTCTAACTTACAGTTTTGGAGTGATTGACTGGCCCTAAAAAGGATGCTTCATGCTCACCTTCTTCTTCTTCTTTCAGCTTTTCCCAGTTAGGGGTCGCCACAGCGGATCACCTGTCCGTTCATGATTGGCAGTAGAGTTTTTACAGTGTCGAGTTGCCAGCCCGGCGCCCAACCTTCCATGGAAGGCACACACTCATACCTAGGGCCAATTTAGAGTGTCCAATCCACCTACAGCATGTCTTTGGGATGTGGGAGGAAACCGGAGCACTCGGAGGAAACCCACATGACCACAGGGAGGACATGCAGACTCCACACAGAAGGCACTGCAGCCAAGGATCGAACCGGAGAACCTCTTGCTGTGAGGCGACAACGCTAACCACTACACCACCGTAGCCGCCCTATGCTTCATGCTCACCAAATTATTTAAAAAGATCAGTGCATACCAAGATTATATAGTCCCCGTTCTGAAGGAGGGATGGGCCTCCTTGAAACTGATTACATGTACAGATCTGCAATCGTGGGACTGCACACTTATCTGCTGTCCTCACAAGACACAAATGTAGTGAAAGTTTTGAAACATGAGGAGAATAACTCTAAGATGACTTCCCTACTTAGGCTAGCATAAGCATATCGGCATCAAGCAGGAATGGAAATCAAACCAGAATTAGATAAAAATCAGGCAGCAAATGAATGTGCCAAAATCAAAAGACAGACTATAAGGTGAAGTACCACATGAGAAGGCAAGAAATGTGGAAAAAGCATATAGTTGCAAGTACAGAAAACTTCTGGAAGAACCTCTTGTTGATCAGGAATGAATGCAGGAATGGTTAAGGAGACAAAAGGTTAATATTGGTGGCCCAAGATACTGGGCTACCTACAACACGAATATATGTGGGAGAAACATATAAATGTACATTTTGTAAAACAGAATTGGAAACAGTTGCACACCTCGTTGCTGGCTGTGACATAGTAATGGCAGAAGGACTGTATACTGAAAGGCATAATAATGTGGCAAGACTGTTGCACTGGGGATTGTGCAAATATTATGGTATTGAAGTGGCCAAAAAACACTGGAAATATGAGCCACAAAGCATCATAGAAAATTATTAAGTCTACATCACATGGGATCACCCATTACCAACAATTCAAAAGATAGATGCTAGAAAACCAGATATAGTGGTCCAGGAAAAGAAGACAAAAGTGGCACTGATCATTGAAATCACCACACCCAGTGACTACAGTGTCCTGCGTACAGAGGGCCACAAAGTCACAAAATATCAGAATTTGCAAGCAGAAACGAGTGCAATGTGGAAGAAAGATACGCAGATAGTTCCAATAGTAGTAGGAGCAATAGGGTCTTATAAAAAAAGAGTTATAGCAAGCTCGGATGCTCATAAGCCTACTACTTATTATACAGCAGGAACTTCTTATTGTAACAATTGTTAATGTCTGTTATGTACTTCGCAGATAAAGATTTTAGTTGTCTACTGATGTACTATGTTCTTCATCTGTAACTATGTTTGTAATTAATTGCTATGTTAATCAAATTGTTAATCACTATGTAAATCCAATGTAACTACTGTCTGTATATTTTAACTGTGGAGCTTTTCTCCCCGGGCCTCCACTGAAAATGGACCTATGAGCAGTCAGACACTCCCAGTCAACAAATGTAAATAAAATAAATAAATACAATCTTATTTAAATACACTACCAATACATGTAACTCCGTACGAATTGCAGGAGGAGTCATTACTGGGAACACTGCTGGTGCTTTGAAGAGCACTTCTGGCTGACATCAAAGAGTGAAACAATACTAATTTCATGAACTTTAATATTACTTTGAGTTAGGAATGGGGTCCATTTCCGTCATATTATAAACCCAAAAGATTTAGAGAAATTAAAAAAAATGGAGAGACCATTCCTTTTAGGGACATGGAAGCAGGCATTCCTATGTTGTGTGAAAGAGCAATGGTCTGTTTGTTTCTGTCAAGGAATTCTGATCAGCCCTTCCATTCCCAGATGAGAGGTGGGTGATAGGAACAGGATCAGCCTCCTGGTTTTGGATGGTGGTCTACCATTTTCTCATTGGGAAGCATCTCCCTCCCCCTCGGTGACTCCAGAGACCCTATTGCTGCTTATGACAGTACTGGCTCTGCTGGCTCCACATACTGAATTCTCTTTTGTTTACTTGTGCTGAGTGCTATGACAGCATGAGCTTCACTGGCTCGTACTACAATGAGTAATACTAACATTATTATCAAATCTCTCTTAGTATCTCTATAATCTCTTTACTTTATTCATATTTCCCCTAATTCTCCTTAAATTCTAATATATCTGTAGATCAGAGTTTATTTATAACTTTAAGAAGCTTTCCATGGGCTTGCACATTTATAAATACTGAGCTTGTGCGAGCCAGACTGCCATTTTGCAGAGAGCTGTTGAGATGTAAGCATGCATGTATGTAATGGTCTGTCAGGTAATCAATTTGTTTATATTTTGTGTTGCTGTTATTCATCCTGATGTGTTTCTATATAATAAAGCATATAAACAAAATACCCTGCCTATTCGTCTTGAATCATAACATAGGACGAGCGACATGGTGTCAGAATGGAATCCAGAATCAAGACCAAGAGGCACTCAGTTAATGCTGGAGGAATATAGAGAAATGGATCATCCTTACTGCATGCACAACTTGCAAAAACAGGTGAGAAATGATAAAACTTGCTTAAATGATTTATTGCTCAAAGAATATAAAACAAAGCACTTAGAATTCTCAAAACAAATTTCTAGTTAAACGAAATGCCCAAAACTGTGACATATTGACAAAAACATTTGAAATAGTAACTAAAATGCTTGAAACAATGTATGAATTGCATAAAACATATAAATAAGGAAAACTAACCCATTTTTTCACTATGTGCTACCTTTTCGCATTAAGTAAAGATTATACAAAGTGTTTGGAAGTTTGTGCAGCATTACATTGCAGCTATTTAACAAAATACATCCAGTTCAAACCATATTTGGCAAAGTACAGTATTTTGAAGAATTTATTGTGCATTTGAATGGTATTACAAGTACCTGGTGTGTGTGCATGCTTGTACATAATCACAAAGGCCATATTTGCAGTGTGTTTAAGCATACTTTGTTGGCATGGCAGAAGGATTTCATAGACCAGCTCCACTTGTCTTTGATAATAATATTGCAGAGAACTGGAGAGTGTTTGAGCAAGAGTATGATATTTTCGTACAAACAGCATTTTCCGACAAAGATGCACATACAGGGGCATTTATTCTGCTTAATTTAGCTGGTTCAGAAGCCATAGAAAGACAGCGGTCATTTGTGTATGCACCTGCTGTGTATGCAGGGGAGAGGAAAGACTGCCATATAGTGGTACCGGCTGAATCAAGGGACGACCCAGACTGCTTAAAATGTAAATTTAGAGAAATGTGTAAACCCCAAATGAATATTACAATGGAAAGGCACTTATTTTACACAAGGGATCAAAAGCCTGGGGAAACTTTTGCAGCATACATAACTGACTTGAGAAACAAAGCTAAAATGTGCAGATTTGGTGATTTAAGGGATGAGTTGATGAAAGACAGACTTGTGTGTGGTATTAAAGATGATGCTGTGAAAAAGCTTTTGCATAGTGACAGTGATTTAACTTTGAATAAGGCCATAGAGATTTGTCAGATATATGAGCTCACAGAAAAGCACACAAATATGCTTACAAATGAGAAATGCATGCTTCCAGTATCTTCTAGTGCTCATGTTGATAGTATGCGGCATGTGGTTAAAAGAAATAGGCCCAAGCACATGGCAGCAACTGTGAACCCTGTAACTATCCCTGGGAAACCCCATAGCGTTCTAGCAAATGCCAGAGCATGCACAGTCACAGTGAAGCACAAGAGTGAGTCAGTAAACTCAAAGCATGTGCCCTCAACCTAGCCTTATAGTCAACTGTTTTAATTGTGGTGGAAATCATGTGTCTAAAAGAGAAAAGTGCTTAGCTTTTGGTCAGCAATGCCACAGATGTAAAAAGTGGAATCACTTCCAAAGATTTTGTAAATCAAAAGAGGCTCATTCTTTTATTAAAAGAGAACATTCAAAGAGACAAGATGATCAATTATAAAGCTGTGACCCTACTTTTTATGTTGTTATGTCTGTGCTTAATGAAACAGTCAATGCAGTAGATTTATGGGCAAAGAATGAAGTATTTTGTACTGCTCTGATATCTGATAAATGGAAGACCCACAGAGCTCAAAGTTGACATAGGATCAAAGTGAAATTTTATGTCAGCAGAAACATTTGGTAGAGTATGTGCTGGTAAGAAGCTTGATTTGGCAAAGTGTGCAAAGCTTGTTGCTTATGGTGGTGAAGAAATTCAAACCGAAGGTTCAGTAGTGTTTTCATGCTACTCTGCTGGGAAAAGTTATGACTTGCAATTTTATGTGCTCAAAAGGCATGTACAGTCATTAGTAGGCCTCAGAGACAGTTTGAAAATGGGCCTACTTTCATTAAATGACGAAGTCCACCATGTAAACTTGAAAGACAACTGTTTTAATTTTGCCCAGTCTATTTTCTCCAATTATGCTGGTCTTTTCGAAGACAAACTAGGCAAACTCCCACTTGTGTACTCCATGAAGTTAGACCCTGAAGTCAGCCCAGTTGTCAGACTAACCCAGAAAGTTCCAGCTGCTATGCAGAACAGAGTTACAGCTGAGCTAGATAAAATGGTGCAGCAAGGTGTGATTTGTCCAGTTGAAGAACCTACTGAATGGGTATCTTCCATGGTAGTAGCTCATAAGAAAAGCTCAGATGATATCAGAATATGTACTGATCCATAAGATTTGTAAAAAACACTGAAAAGACCTCATCCAATGCGTACAGTCAAAGAAGTCGCTGCTCTTATGCCAAATGCCATTTTTTTTCTGTCTTAGATGCAGAGTTCATTTTGGCAAATTTTGCTTGACCGAAAATCCTCACTACTAATCACTTTCAGTACCCCTTTTGACAGCCTTATGACCAGATGCTTCCAAGCAAACAGCAATTCTTGAGATGCCAGCTCCAGACAATGTTCAAGCCTTACATTTTCTTGGCATAGTTAACTACCTAGGTAAGTTCATTCCAGACTTGAGACAACTTGCAGCACTACTTGGAGAGCTGACACGCAAAGATGTAATTTGGTCTGGGTCAGACCACCACCAAAGAGTATTTGATGTTCTGAAACAGAGAATTACCAGTCCACCAACTCTCAAATACTATGATGTTCACAAACCAGTTACTCTTTCTTGTGATGTTTCGAAATTTGGTCTTGGTGCAGTCATTCAAGAAGGCAGACCAGTAACCTATGCATCCAGAACTCTAACCCAAACAGAGATACAGTATGTGCATATGGAGAAAGAACTCTTGGCAATTGTGCTTGCATGTTAAAAGTTCCATGATTATACTTAGGGCCACCCTATCCAGACTGAAACAGATCACCAACCTCTAGTCACTGTTTTGAGAAAACCTATGCATACAGCTCCTGCTAGGTTGCAATGCATGATGTTGAATTTGCAAATGTATAATTTCAATCTTGTCTAAAGAAAAGGCAAACTTCTTTATATTGCTCATACTTTATCCATATCACCCAAAAATACCACTGAACAGCATGAAAATGAGAAACTTGATTTTGAAGTCATGAAAGTGAACAATTTTTCTTCCACGTCTTGATGAGCTTAGAAGTCACACAGCTTCAGATCCAATTCTTCAGAAGCTCATCCACTTTATCAGTCTATGATGGCCATCAAAGCACGCTTGCTTACCAGTAGACTTGCAACTATACTTTCTTTACAGAGATGAGATTTTTGTCTGACAATGGTATCATCATGAAAGGTCCAAAAGTGATTATTCCAAAATCCTTTCAACAGGAGTACTTTACCATTTTGCAGTGTGGCCACACAGGAACCGATTCTACCAAAAGAAGGTCAAGAGGACTAGTATTTTGGCTTTCTTTGTCAAAGGATATTGACAGAGTACTTTCATCTTGTTCTGTATGTAATGGTACTAAGCCACATCAGAAAGAACCACTTCAGCTAAACCAGATTCCTGAACTACCTTGGTCGACAGTAGCTACAGACATTTTTAAATGGAATGGTCAACATTACTTGGTGTTAGTAGACTCTTATTCAAATTGGTTTGAAATTGACCTACTTCCTAATCTAGCATCCAGTAATGTCATAAATACGTTGAACCATCATTTTGCAGTCCATGGTGGTCAGCACAAAGTTATTTCTGACAATGGTACATAGTTAACAAGCCAGCAGTTCAAGAGATTTGCTGAAGAGAGGGAATTTATTCATGTTACATGTAGCCCTGAGTACCCACAATTAAATGGTTTGGCAGAACGCGGAGTTCAAAGTGCGAAACAGTTATTAGAGAAGTTGAAATGAGACAATAGCAACGTTTTTCTGAATGTCCTGAATTTTAAAAATATTCCCTGTGATAAACATCATGGTTCAACTGTACAAAGGCTTTTGTCGAGACAAACCAGAACCACACTACCAATTAGAAGCAATTTATTGGTTCCCTGTGCTAACAACAACAAAGCAGTGAGAGCTCAACTCATGAAAAGGTGTTTGTCCCAGAAGTCCTATTATTATAAGTCCAGCAAACCACTCAATCCATTATGAGAAGGGGAGATAGTGAGGATGCAGACGTCCAAAGGTTTTGATTGGATTGGAGGCGTGAAAAGTGTATGTCCAGAGCTGAGATCATACATTGTGGAATCACAAGGCGTAGAATTTAGGCAGAATCAGAAACACTTAGTACTGGTATCTGAGCCTGTATTGCAGCATCTTGCCTGTAAGAAAGACTCTAGTTCTCAGAGTGAGTTATCCAGTGTTCAAGTTTCTGAGGACATTCCAGTAAATATTTGTGTTCCGGAAGAGATTCCCGAAACTCCTTGAACAGACTGTTCACCAATGACTGTCCCTGTTGCTAAAACCAGTTCTAATTGCTATATCACTAGATCAGGTTGCAATTCCAGACCAAGTTACAGATACACGGCAACTTGGTCATGAACGTTGTGTTGATTTTTTAGTGTTTGAATAACTGCATGCCTTTTTCAGATGTCATTTTATAGTGGGCAATTCACTAAAGAGGGAGCATATAGATTAGAATGTATGTATACTTTTAAGAAGCTTTCCATGGGCTTGCACATGTGAATAAATACTAAGCATATGCCAGCCAGACTGCCATTTTCTAGAGAGAAGTTAAGATGTAAGCATGCGTGTATGGAATGGTCTGTCAGTTAATCAGTTTGTTTATATTTTATTTTGCTGTTATTCATCCTGATGTATTTCTATATAATAAAGCATATAAATGAAATACCCTGCCTGTTCACCTTGAATCATAACATAGGACGAGTAACAATATCCACATAAAAAACTCACCCCTGTGCTTTGTACATCAATGAAAACTCTTTATCACTACTTCCACCTGTCTCTAATACATATTTAACCAAATTTTACCTAGCATGCTTATTGTTTTACTGCATTCAAGTACAACTCTTGCCTTATAATACTTAGATATCACATCTGTCCTCACTAGTATGTCTGAAACTAAACACCCCATAACAATCTTAGACTCTCATGTCAACAACGTATACATATTTTATATACCTATTTTTGACTCTCAATCATGTACATATTTGAC
The DNA here is from genome assembly GCF_019279795.1 of Protopterus annectens. NCBI lineage: Eukaryota > Metazoa > Chordata > Ceratodontiformes > Protopteridae > Protopterus > Protopterus annectens. The sequence goes on along the minus strand of NC_056735.1, from coordinate 737,325,302 downwards.
TCTATGTATGCAGTTTATTTGCACTTTTGTAAATATTTGAATCTATGTATTAGTGTTTCAAATGCAATTTTGTATTTCCTGTTACAAATGTAAATTCTCTATGTATTGCAATGTGATATGTGATCTATACCTGGAGCTTTTCTCCCCAGGCTTCTGCCAAAAATGGGGACATACCCAGACAAACTATTCCAATAAACAAATGTCAAATAAACAAAAAAAAAAAAAAAAAGTTATGTACTCACCATAACATTCCATCTGAGTTGTTCTTCATTCGTCTTTAACCTGTGGGACATGGATCTGGGATGAATCCAACTCAGCCACATTTCTCCAGCTTTGGATCCAAACTCCAAGCTACTCCCCTACCCATAATGCCCTCCATCTCCTTCCTCTCTCCAGATCAAGTTTGCTGCCTACCATCGCAACCCAGCCTGACACAATGTCTTATCCCTTGGCCAACAACCAAGATAGTATCATAAGGAATGACCATTTATGCCAAAGAAAGGGCCATGTCTTTTCCTGCCAGACCACCACACAGCCCATATAAGGCAGGGGGAAGGAGGGAGGGATGGTTGAAGACAAATGAAGAGCAACTCCTCAGAAGGAAAGTTATGGTGAGTACCTAACATATTTGTTTGAAGCTGTTCTCATTGGCTCTTTAAACTGTGGGACAAAGTCCCCAGCTACCAAACACCTGGGAGGTCCTCCTGGATGGATATTCCATAACACAGCGGAGGCAAAGGATGTCCTACTTATGGAGAGAAGATAGCGCAGAGCAAATGTCATCCAAGGAAACTCTGGACCAAAAGGCAGCTGAAGTAGTCATAGATCTAGTAGAATGCCCCTTAACTTGACCTAGTGGAGACACTCCTTTGGTTGAGTACACCAAAAGTATACACTGAGAAATCCAATGAGAAATGGTAACCTTTGATACAGGTTTTCCTAAAAAGGGCTTAGAATAGGAAACAAAAAGTTGATCGGACTTGCAGATGCTCTCTGTTCTGTGTAAGTAAAAACATAATTGTCCATGAACATCCAGCAGGCACAATTTGTACTCTCCCTTATTTTGAAAGTTCGGAAAAAAGACAGGAAGGTTGATAACCTGGTTAATGTTGATTCTGAGGCCACTTTAGGCAGAAAAGAAGGACTAGTGCGCAAAGATACCCTATCTTTATGGAAGATCATATAAGGGGGCTTTATCGATGAGCACTAAAGCGCCAATACTCTTTTAGCTGAAGTAATAGCAATCAGAAAGGCTGTCTTCCAAGACAGGAACTGTAGATCCAGTGAAGCAGCAGGTTCAAAGGGGGAAGAAACCAAGGCTTGAAAAACCAAAGTGAGGTCCCAAGGGGCCGTAGGGTCCTTGAACGGTGGCCTAAGAAGAAAAGTACCCTTGAATAAAGCTTTGCAGAGCTTAGAAGAGGCTACAGAAGCTGAATTATCCCTTATATGGAAATTAGAAATAGCTGCCAGCTGAACTTTAACCGTACAGAAACTGGTACCCTGTTGAAAAATGCCTGCCAGAAACTCCAAGATAACAGGAATCAGAGCAGTGAAGGGATCCAAATCACGTTCAGATGCACAAATTGAGAAACACTTCCACTTACTCAAATAAACCTTCCTCTTGGAAGATCTATGAGCTGTTACCAATCTTCTTAATTGGAGAAGATAGCCTGGGAGTCCTAGCTATCATGGGAACTGGAGCAGCCAAGTGGTGAGCTTCAGACTGGCCAGATCTGGATGTGGAATCACTGAAGGATAAGAAAGCAGATACGGAACCGGATCAAATGTCCATGGAGGACACACTACGTGAGACCACAGAAAAGAGAACCATAATTGGCAAGGACAGAAGGAGGCAATGAGGATGACTGAGCTCCCCAGCCATTGCACTTTCTGAATGAACTTTGGAATCAGGGGAGGTGGAGGATAAGCACAGAAAAGACCGGAGGGCCAAGCATGAACCACAGCGTCACTGTGGGACTCCCCCGGAGGGTGGATCAGAGTGAAAAGCTTGCTGCACTTTGCATTGGAAGGAGAGGCAAAGAGCTCACAGCAAGGCTGACCCCACTTTAAAAAGATCTGTTTCACTACTGAAGAATTCAGAGATAATTTGTAAGGCATCAGGATAGACCCGCTGAGCCTGTCCATTAGAATGTTGGACCGGACCTCCCAAGAATGTGTGATGCCACAAGAAAACGGCTGGTGGAGATCGCCCACTCCCACAATCTCATGGCTATGTGACAAGGGGGTAAAAACTGGTTCTGGCCCGTTTGTTGATATGCCAGACTACTGACATGTCTGTCTGGATGGCAATCGTCCCTAGGGGAAGATGGCCATGAAGAGCTTGCAATGCCAATTGCACCGCCCTCATCTCCAGGACTCTGATATGCAACTGGGTCTTCAGGGAAGACCACATACCTTGAACTGTCCTTCCCAAGTAATGACCTCCCCCACCCAAATAGGGAGGCATCTGTGGTCACTGTGGTCAGAGGGATGGGAAGAATAAATGGGTGACAGCGAAGAAGATCCGGGGACTGAATTCACCAGAGAAGAGAATCTATGCATACTCGCGATAGACGAACAGGATGTGACAGTGGTAGATCTAGAAATGACCACTGGACTGCCAGAGTCCATTGAAGTACCCTCATGTGCAACCGGGCTGTGGTAACAAGGATGATCATGGCTGCCATGGACCCCAATGTCCTTAAAACAAACTCCGCTGCAAGAGATGGAACTTGAAGAATGTGCAAGCCATGAAGCTTGAGGGACTGAAGTCTGTCAGGTGTCAGGAAAACCTTGGTCTGAATGGTGTCCAACCAGGCTCCAAATTAAGTCTAGAACTTGAACTGGTTCTAACAGGGATTTGTTGAGCCTGATGGTGATGCCCACCTGGTGGGGTGTTTGGATAAGGAAATCCCTGGCTTGGCACAGTCAATGCCTGGAGGGAGTTGAAAGGAGCCAATAATCCAGGTAGGGGAAGACCTGCAGCTGCAGGTGAGCTGCTACCACCACCATCACTTTGATGAACACCCTGAGGGCTGTGGTGAGATCAAAACGCAGCGCTCTGAATTGGTAATGATTGGCCCCCACCCGGAGGCAGAGAAACCTCCGAGAGCGTCTGTCCATTTTGATGTGATAGTACATGTCTTGAAGATCTACTGAGCAGATCCAGTCATTCTCCTGCAGGAAAGGCAGGAAAGATTGGAGTGTGACCATCCGGAATTTTATCTAGGCAACTGACAGGTTCAGGGTAGAGAGATCCAGAATTGGTCTCAGGTCCCACGGTTGCTTTAGCACTAAAAAGAACCTGGAATAAATGCCTAATCTGGACTGGTCTGGGGGACAGGCAGGATGGCTCATTTTTCTAGTAGCTTGGAAATCTCTTGTGCTGCTACCTCCCTTTGCACGGTTGGAACGTCCAGGAAGCATTTGGCCAGAACTAGCCTTCGAAAGAAAGGAAGTGAATATCCTCTGGATATGATTTGCAACACTCACTGATCATCTGTGATAGATTCCTAGGCTGTTGGGTGTAGCAACAGTTGACCCCCGACTGCCTCCAGAGACGAGCAGCTAGGTAACCCTTCAGGGCTGCTGCACGGGCCTGTCCGAGAACAAGTCTTGAGACCCTTGGTTCCTCGGGCCCCCTATGCCACGAGAGCGGAGTCTGTCAAATCCCCTTCTGCCTCTGGGGGAAGGCAAGTCCTGAGCATCCTGGGAATAACCCTGAGACTTCCAGAATCACATCTTCCTTGCCCCCTGCTGATTCCTGGAGAAGGATTGTTGAGGGGTTGAGGAGTGGATTCCGATGGCAGACAGAGTCCTCCCATCCTTCTCACTCTGGATCAGTGTATCATGTACCATCTTTCCAAAGAGAGTGCAACCATCGTACGGGGCATTTGTAAAGGATGCCTTGAAGGGCTCTGAGAAAGTACAAAGTTGGAGCCAGGCATAACACCTGATGGTAACGCCTGCAATGGCAGCTCTGGCAGCACCTTCAGTAGCATGAGAGAGAAGTTGCATAAAGATATTGGCAATGGAGGTGAGGGTGGCCATTCAAGAGGGAAAAACCTTTCTATCCTCCACCGACATGGACCCTGGGGTAGACTCCGTGACTTCCTTCACTAAGTCTCGTTGAAGCCTAATAATGTGTGCCATGAAGTTCAGCGCACATACAAACAATGTTGCTGAAGCGTAGTCCCATTTCCCAAAATGGCCCAAGGTCCTAGACTCTTGGTTTGGCGGATGGACCATGGAGCTCTCCTGTGTGAACTCCTTCTTGGTGGCCGCCACTACCACCATGGCATTGACAGGGGTTAGCTTTGTCCAGTGTGGTTTGTCAGTAGGGGCACTGAGGACCTTATCAGGGCATTTAGGGATAGGCTCCACTCTGTCAGGCTCCTTCCACACCCGAGATGTAACAAGATCCACTAGAGGAACTGTGGGAGGGGACACCCAGGAAGTAGAGGGTCCTGCACCAAACCCCTCCAGGAACACCAACTCGCCAGGGTTGGGTTTTTGGACAGACCACCCCCCTCACTGCCGCAGGATCTCCATGATGTCTCCAAATGAGACATCCTCTGGGGGTAATCAGGGGGAACCCTCCCCTTCTCCAAGTCGATGTCCTCCAAGAGAGACTCCAGCGAGGAGTCGAAGTGCTTCCTATTACACGTGCGTTTTCGAGGAATCTCCTTAGGGGTAATCTCTGGGAGGACTCGAAAACATCTAGCTGTTCCAGTGTGGGAGCTCTCTGCGATGGAGAGGAAGCAGGTTGTCCCTGAGGTGGCAGGATGGCAGAATCCAGACCAGAAACAGAGTGAGCCAGGCTGGATTCCAAGGACGAGATCATCAAGGGTCTCAATGGGATTGAGCACCCTCTCCACCAAGTGAAAGGCAGAAGGAGAACAAACCCCCTGAGCTGGGGCAAAAAAAATGGTTCCGTAATCCTCTGGATCAATGGGGGAGTTGGAGCCGAACCTCCAGGCATCAAGACTCCAACTGGAAGGCTCTGCTCCGAAAAACTCAAGAGCCCAAACCATCCCCTCGGATCTGGCACCAAGGCTATGGCTCCGAGAGCCAGATGGCTCTGAGCTCATCGGAGCCGACCCACTCAAGGTAATAGCCGGCGTTGAGGTACCAGGTACAGTTGGCACCGAACCCCTGATGCCGGGGGTCCTCGGACCTGAGGACTCTGAAATGAGGGTTCACATTGGAGGAGGAGTGATTGGGATGAAGGTGGACTGAATGCTCTGTGCTCTGGAGGAGAGGGTCAGGCAAGACTCCCATCTGTACCTGAGTGCAGATGAATCTCTGCATCATCCTGTCCACCTCAGTTTCGGAAAGGCTGTGGGTGGCTCTGGAGAAAAAGGCCACCGACACCAGCCTAGAGAGGCAATGAGGTGACGCCACTGCTGGGAATGGCTACAAGGCATCTACGGCTCTGGGGAGTAACAAGGAGAGCGAAGTTGGAGGGAACCAGTGTTTGAAGCTGATTGAAGCTTGGCTGATGGTTCAGCTGAGGAACAGCAGCCAGGGGATCGCTTCTGCGGCCTGTCTCTGTGTTTGTGCTTCTCTCCATCCTCAGTCCTCTTAGCAGGAGGTTGAGTCTCAGAGGCTGGGGCAGAGACAGAAGTAGCTGCAGGAGTAGAAGTAGAAGTAGAAGAGGTCGCCTGGGGCCCATAGTAGGTGGAGAGAGAAGGCCCTTGAGTATAAGTTTATTCCTCCTGCCGATCAATGCGTGGGGATTGAACCCTGTGCAGATCAAACAGGAGGAATCAAGATGGGGAACCCCTAGGCAAACAACACACAGAGTGTGGCCATCAGCTAGGGAAATCTTATGGCCACACTCTGTGCACTTGCAGAAGCCTGGTTTGAGAGTCTCTGACATCTTACTAAGAGAGAGGCCCAAATAGAAAAAAAACACATGCACACACACACACTCTTAAGAGATAGGACAGTGAACAAGGCAAGGTTTTTTTTTTTTTAAACCGATGCCAAATGTGAAAAGGGAGGTGATAGGAAAAGATAAAAAGAGAGATTTTTAGATAAAAAGATGATCTAAGTCACTAAATTAAGCCTGGAACAGCAGATCACGATGCTTGCAACAAGAGCAGCAAACAAGATCTGAAGGGATGAAAGAGATGGGGCATTATGAGTAGGGCAGGACCTCTGAGCTTGGATCAGTTGCTGGAGAAAGGCAGCTGAGTCGGATCCTTCCCAGATCTGTGTCCCACAGGTTAAAGAGCAAATGAAGACAACAACTTCAGAACACCTAGTACTCCCATTAGTGGTCACCTTTGTGGTGACTCATGGCTATGGCATTGGCGCACTGGCAATGCCCTGCTCACTCCCATCCTCCATGGCCAGTTTCTGCAGGCATTTGAGCCACTATTCAAATCTGGATCTTCTGCAGGGTAGCCCAGTCTTCAACCCTCTATGCCACGGACCTGGCTAATCTTGGCATCCATTTTTAGAATGTATACCAACTTGGTTATGATCAGACTTGTTCCGTTTGCTATCAGTTACAACAAGTGAAAATATTATAGGACAGCCAGGAGTTTTTCAGCTTTTTAATCTAGATCACATTTCATGCTACCAAATAAGTATTTGCAGTGCATGGAGCTTTTGTTGCTCCAATGTACTACAAGACAGACTGAGACAGAGAAAGGAAACTGTAGGAGAAGTAAGTATATTACAGCATTGAAACACACTCTGTGCTGCCTCAGACAGAGGTCAGAAAGGAAGTTTATCTCATTCGGTAATTGCTTTAGAAGCTGCAATGTATTTCATGTTGCCACATACAAAAAGAACTGTGGCAGCCCAGAGCACATTGCAGCTTTTAAAACTGTTTAAGCTTCTAATGCCATCATATGGTGGCTATCTCCTTAAATAACAAAGTGAACAACTGCTTGCATCATCCATTAAAAAAAAAAAATTATGTACTCACCATAACGTTCCATGTGAGTTGTTCTCTCTCACCTTCATTCATCACTGATGGGTTCGGAGCCAATCCCTTGGCTCCGACACGGCTGTTAGCAAGCTCGAGGTTTACCAAAAGCTCGAGACCTAGCCCCTTATCCCATGATGCACTGCCTCAGATCTTGTTTGCTGTGTGTACTACTTTTTTCAGATAATAATTATTCCAACAAAAAATAAAAAGAAATGCATAACCAGGATGAAGCTAGATTCCAGATCAACTGTCAGCCAGGTGGGGGATGGAGGGAGGGACGCGAGAATGAAGGCGAGATAGAACAACTCACATGGAACGTTATGGTGAGTATATAACTTCTTTATGTGAAGGTGTTCAATCTCGCCGTTCATTCATCACTGATGGGTAGCGTCCCTAGCACCCCAAATCTCGGGTGGCTCACGGAAGTACATTTCTCAGGACCGTGGTCCCGAAAGAGGCCCTGTCCCTGGAGGCCTTATCCACTTTGTAATGAGTGATGAAGGTATGAGGTTTAGACCAAGTGGCTGCCACACAAATATTATCTAAAGGCACTTTGGCTTGAAAAGCAGCAGATGTAGATACTGCTCTGGTAGAACGAGCTTTAATGTTTTGAGGCAAAGGCATATTAGCAGCTGAATGAACAAAGGCAATACAATCCGATAACCACTTAAAAAGAGTTGTTTTAGCCACTGGCCTACCTTTTCTGGTTTCTGAAAAGGATAAAAAGAGTTGGTCTGATTTCCTAATATCTTTAGTTCTGTGCAGATAAAATCTGTGCTGTCAGTGAACATCAAGTTTGTGTAGCATATACTCCATTTTGCTAGAATGGTTGGGAAAGAAGACTGGTAAATCAATGACTTGATTAATATTAGTTTTGGAACAAACTTTAGGTAAAAAGGAAGGATTTGTTCTGACTGATACTCTATCAGGGTGAAAAATCAAATAAGGTGGTCTGATAGATAAGGCTTGAAGCTCTGACACTCTATGGGCAGATGTAATGGCCACTAGAAAAGTACAGTTGTGTACACTTACCATAAATATAGATGTTTGAGTGTATTCACTGTTGCAGTTATTACATTCGGGTAATCTGCTGGCAGGTTGCCCTCAGTCAGCCTGATTAACAAAGTCTTGGGTCCTGCGTTGGTTGCTGTCCCTTCTTCCATGACGTCAGGTCATCAGGGGTATAAAACATGCAGCAGATGCCATTACATCAGTTTTTCTTGCTCCAGATGTCAGGTGCCCCCCAAATGGGGAGCAATACATATATATATATATATATATATATATATATATATATATTTATATATACATATATATATATATATATATATATATATACATATATATATATATATATATATATAAATATAATTTAAAACACAAAAAATATACCTCCAAACAAAAGCAAATACACCAAAAAGGCTTTTAAGCATAGTAAAAGAAAGGAGAGGTATAGTAAGAGAAAAACAGGGGGCTGGAGGGTGGGTAACCAGGACTGCAACAGTGAATACACTCAAACATCTACATTTATGGTAAGTGTACACAACCGTACTATGTTCTTCGTGTTTCACTGCTGCAGTCATTACATTTGGGTAGAATCCCAAAGCTATGGTTGTGAGGATGGGTTTATACAGCATTAGAAGCAGCTATAAGGCCCTACAGGACAGCAGTGGCAAAGCCAGCTCTGGATTTAGAGAAGAGAGGTAAATGGTAATGTTTGGTGAACGCATGAACTAAGCTCAAGTTAGCAGCTTCTAGAATGACTCTGGGTAGGAACCCCTCTGAGAAAGGCTGTAGAAGTAGATGTAGCCCTGGTGGAAAGAGACCTGATCCCCTTGGGGATAGGTTTACCATTGTGCATGTAGCAGAAATGAATGCAATGGCTTATCCATTTGGAAACAGTCTGCTTTGAAATAGCTTTTCCCTCTGCCCCTGCAGCAAATGCCACCAATAGTTGCTCAGATTTTCTTAGAGATTTTGTCCTGTTTAAGTAGAATCTAAGTTGTCTGTGTACATCCAATGAATGCAGAATCTGCTCACCCTTGTTCGGTGGATTGGGAAGAAAGTTGGCAGATGAATGGTCTGATTAAGAGCCATACTGGATACCACCTTAGGCATGAAAGATGGATTGGTCCTGAGAGCCACCCTGTCTGGATAAAAAATAATGAAAGACTCCACTGCCATATGAGCCTGTAATTCTGAAATCATTCTAACTGAAGTGACTGCTAAAAGGAAAGCTGTTTTCCATGAGAGAAATTTTAGGTCTGCAGTAGTGGCTGGCTCAAAAGGAGGGAGAGTGAGTTTTTCCAAAACAAAATTGAGGTCCCATGCAGGAGATGGTGCTCTCCTGGGAGGTCTTAAATTTTCGGCCCCTCTGAGGTACTGCTTTAGCAGAGGATGAGAGAAGAGGGGAAGGTCTGTGTTGTACTGAGCTGAAATGGCAGAGGCATGAATTTTTATGGAAGAAAAAGATAGGCCCTTGTGAAGCATCTCAGTTAAGTATTGTAGAATCTGAGGAATATTGGGCATTGCTGTGCTTATTCCTTGTGATTGGTTCCAGGCACAGAATCTTTATCATTTGTCAGCATAAGAATTTCTAGTACTAGGCCTTCTAGCCTCCAAAATGACATCCATCACTGGTTTGCTGAGGGATGACAAGAGTGAAATTAGTTGATTAGCCACGCTGCAAGATTCAATGTTTGGAGCGGAGTGTGCAGAATTTGGTAGTTCTGCTGAGACAGTAGGTAAGGTGTCTGAGGCAGGTGCCATGGAGGAAGGTGTGACACACTGTGCAGAAGTGGGTACCAGTGTTGGCGAGGCCAGTCTGGAGCAATCAGAATCATTTTTGATTTGTCCTGTTTGACTTTTAGTAGAACTTTGGTGAGCAGAGGCAGAGGGGGGAAAGGCATAAACTGAAGCTGAATGATAGAGCATACACTTTCCAAGCTTTTTATGTGATGAATTCTTGTGCAGAATTTGTTCAACTGAAAAGATCTATATCTGGGTTCCCCCATTTGCGTGTCAAAATGTTGAAAACTTGTGGTTCCAATTTCCATTCGTGTGGGTCCATAAGATTTCTGCTTAGTTCGCCTGCCAGAGTATTTAGCTTTCCTGGCAGGAACTGAGCTTGTAATTGTATCTGATAGGTCAAGGCCGTGTTCCTCAATGCCATGGCTAGTCTGCAAAGGGGGTAGGAATGTGTGCCCCCCTGCTTGTTTATGTACCACATAACTGTGGTGTTGTCTGTCTTTATCATTAGTTGTCCTGGATGAAGGTAGTCCTTGAAGGCTGCCAGAGCATTCTGTACAGCTAACATCTCTTTCTGATTGATATGTAGGTGCATTTGATTTGGGCTCCATTTGCCCTGAATGCACTTCCCTGACAGATGAGACCCCCAAGCATAGTCTGATGCATCTGTTGTTAGGGTTTGGGTGGCAGGGGGTGGAGTGAATGTCAGTCCCTTGTTTTGGTGGCAGGCCTCTGCCCACCATAGGAACTTTAGTTGCAGGCAAGGTATAATAGAAATCATTGTTTCCAGGCTGTGACAATGTTGACTCTAAACACTTTTTAAGTACAACTGAAGTTTCCTCATATGCAGTCTTGCATATGGAATTAGAAGAATGCAAGAGGCCATGAACCCCAAGGCCTGTTGAATTTGTCTTGCAGATAACTGGGTTTTTGTGGCCACCTGTTTGAAGTAAATCATTAATTGATTTTGCTTTTCTGGCATAAGATAAATCATCTGGGCAGCTGTATTCAAGCTTGCACCCAGGAATGTAATTTTTTGAGAAGGTACCAGTTCTGATTTCTTTTTGTTTATGGTGTACCCTAGACAAGTTAAAACCCTTTTTACATACGCCAGATGCTTTAGAAAAATGTCCTTGTTTTCTGCCCGAATTAGACAATCGTCCAGGTATGGATATATCTGAATATTTATTTGCCTGCAAAATGCAATTATTGGTGCCAGGTACTTTGTGAAGACCCTGGGCACAGTAGATAAGCCAAAGGGCAATGCAGAGAACTGGTAATGCAAGTAGCCTGCTTTGAAACTGAGGTATCTTCTGCAAGATTCCCTAATTGGGATATGCAGGTAAGCCTCTTTTATGTCTAGAGTTACCAATCAGGCATCTTTGCCTAGCATAGGTAGCAACTGTTGAAGAGTCAGCATCTTGAATTTTGGAATATCCAGAAATGTGTTTAGAGTGGATAAGTCCAGAATTGACGCCATGCTTTGTCTTTTCTGGGTACCAGGAAAAGTCTGGAAAAGAAACCTTGTCCCTTTTCCTCTTCTGGTACTGGTTGAATAGCCCCCATGTTCATGAGGGACAGAACTTGCTTCTGGTCCTCTGCCCACTGATTTGGGAGCAGATCTGGCCATCCGTTTGGGATTGGCAATGTGTGGAAGTGAAATCTGTATCCCTGGGATACTATATTTAAAACACATTGGTCCTGGGTAATAAGTTGCCAGTTTCGTGCATGAAGTGCTAGTTTTCCCCCCAAATGAATGGCTAAGAGGTAAGTGCTTGGTGACTGTAGAGGGAAGTCATTGAGACTGTTTGCCATAGGGAGGTGCCTTGTTGCTTCCAGATTTGGAGGTGGGGGCACCCCATTGTTTTGTTCTAAAAGTTCATTGCGACTGAAACCTGGAGCCTTTGGAATGTCTTGATTTGGCTGGAGCGGCTCTCGAGCGGACTGGAAAGGACCAGTTCTTAGTAGGCCAGTGCCTACTAAATCTGGGAGGTTGCACTTGTAAGAAATCTTTCACAGTTTGCATAGATTTAGCTTTATCTTCCATCTTTTTTAACACTTCTTCAGCCTTATTACCAAAGAGATGGTCCTGTTGTAAAGGAGCATCCAACAATTTTGCTTTAACATGGTCAGGCAGAGTTTGCTCTTTGAGCCAAACATGCCTTCTTAGCACAGATCCAGTTACTGCAGCCCTGCAAGAGGCCTCCAAGGAATCAAAACCACATTGCAAAGTATGTTTTCCAACTTGTTCAGCTGAATGCAATAAATCCTGCAATTTTTTTATTTTCCACACAGTCAGAGATTAACATCATTTTCTATTTAAGTAGTCCCATGATATGCTGCTGATATTTAAGCATATGAAATTGACAGTTTAAAGCCCCGATTGCCAAAGTTGCAGACGTGTAAACCTTCTTACCCCATCTATCCAGCGCCCTGGAATCTCTGTCAGACGGGGAAAAATTTTTGGCAGTAGAGGCCTTAATGCCCTTGGGACCCTGAGAAATGGTATTAGGATCAGCAATAGAGTTTTTGAAAAGGAATTTGTGGGAGTCAGGAACACTGTAGTATCTGTCTGGCTTACAAGGAGCCACAGGCAAAGAATCAGGAGTCATACTAGATTCTGAAAATACATCAACAATGTCTAGAACAGCAGGTATAGCCAAAGGCCTATGCTGAGACAGTAGAAGAAAATCCCTAAGTCTCTTTTTAGATTCAGAGAAGTCCTGACTTTCCCAGTGGACATGTTCCCTTAAGGCATGTAAAGTTTCCCCAAAAGAAAAATCCTCAGGGGGAGAGGTTGAAGAGATGGAATCCTCTGCATCTGAGTCCTCATAAGTAGGAATAGACAAAACCTGTTCATTTGAAGAGTCAGAAGAAATAGAATCCTGTTCAGAAGATTCATAATCAATGTCTTGCCTAGGCCTCTTAGAAGGAGGGGGTTGGCTACCCCTGATCAGAGTAATTAAATCTTCAGCTATTTTGATAATTTGTTTTTTAGGCATAGGGGCCTGCACATGTGGCCCAGGCGTCGGTATTTTAGACATAGATTTAGATTTTGCCTTAGTTTTGAAGATGGCGTTGGTCTAATATACAAATCTGTAGACCTGAAAACACCCTCAGAAGCCAGTGCCTGCACAGCAGCTCCAGACGCACCTACGGTAGAGACATCCGCAGGTTCCATAACTGAAGCATCTCGCTGCATACTCCGAATGGGTCTCAGTAGAGGCCTGCGAATCAGAAGTAGCAGGTATCAGGGGCAGCGAAAGTGCCTCACTGAGTACCGGCGACTGGCTTAGGAGAAGCGTCATCGTCAGTTTTGGACCTCGACAGTCTGTCTCTTTTTCTTTGCGTTTTTTAGGTATTCTGGTAGTCGGATTGCTAACCGACAACATTTCTGGATAGTTAAATCTTGAGCCAAAATATGTAGAAGCAAAAATATACAGACGTTTAATCATGCGTTGATTAAATTTAGCACAAAACCGACAGCAAGGCACGTTGTGGTCAGTGCCTAGGAAAGAATACATTACAAATGAAAATCCTTATGAGATATTTGCATCCCACAAGTAATGCAATTATTAACTTTTACTGACATCGGTAAGGAGCAAGAAAAAGTTTCCCCAATGGGGTACTTAGCTTTTAGTTGAAGACTTCAGTTCTGAAACTCGAAAACGAAAATTTCAGGAGTCGGCCGACCGGCACTTGCGAACTGCTTCTGCTTTAGGCACCGCGCAGCAAGAAAGACTGATGTAATGGCATCGGCTGAATGTTTTATACCCCTGACGACCTGACATCATGGAAGAAGGGACAGCAACCGACGCAGGACCCAAGACTTTGTTAATCAGGCCGACTGAGGGCAACCTGCCAGCAGATTTCCCGAATGTAATGACTGCAACAGTGAAACACGAAGAACATCAGAGTTTTCCATGATAAGAACTTTATTTCACAGGATGATGCTAGTTCAAAGGGAGGAAGAATAATCCGGGACAATAGTAAGTTCAGATTCCACGGTGCATAAGGAACTTTTACTGGGGGTCTGATGTGGAAAGTCCCTTTGAGAAAGGCTCTAGACGGCTTATGGGTCAATGTTAAACCCGTCTATTCCTAGGTGAAAGTGAGCAATGGCAGCCATTTGAACTCGTACTGTAGCTGCTGCTGAACCTTTGTTGAAAATCATGGTAAGGAATTCTAAGATGGAGGACATGGGTGCTTTATAACAGTCAATGTTCTGTTTGGAGGCCCATAAAGAAAATCTTTTCCATTTGCTGAGGTATAATCTTCTGGTGGAAAGCTTTTGGGAAGACAACAAGTTGTGTCTCGTCTCCTGAGAAATATTATCAAGCCTGGCTATGAGGGGAACTGGAGCAGCCAAGCTGTGCGCTGCAGAGACTGTAGAGAAGGATGGAGGTTCCCCGATGGATGTGTCAGCAGGTCTGGAACCCTGTCCAGAATCCATGGTTCCTCCACTAGGTGCTGAAGTAGGAATGGGAACCAAATCTGCCGAGGCCAATGAGGGGCTATTAGAATCATAGTCCTCCTTAGCAACAAAGCTTTCTGTAGAACCTTTGAAATCAGAGGGATTGGTGGAAATGCACAGAGAAGACCTGGGGGCCAATCGTGTACAAGTGAATCCCTTGGGGACTCCCCCAGAGGGGGGATCAGGGCAAAATAGCTTCTGCATTTGGTGTTTAGGTGACTGGCAAAAAGATTGCTGCAAGGCTGGCCCCATTTGTGGAAAATCCTGTCCGTATCTCTTGTTTGAGGGACCACTCGTGAGGCAATAAATTTGTTCTTCTCAGTTTGTCTGCTATCACACTGGATCTTCCCGGGATGTGCGTTGCAAACAGAAAACGCTGGGAGGATACAGCCCACTGCCAAACTCTGAGGGCTTCTCGGCATAAGGGGTAAGATCTGGTCCCACCTTGTTTGTTCAAATACCAGACCACTGACATGATGTCTGTCTGAATTGCAATGGTCCCGTGAGGAAGAGAGTCTTGGAAGTACTGCAACGCCAAAAGTACTGCTCTCATCTCTAGGATGTTGATATGCAAATGTAACTCCTGTTCTGTCCATGTGCCTTGGACAGTCCTCTCCTGATAATGCTCCCCCCCACTCTATCAAGCAGGCATCCATGGTCACAGTGGCTATTGAAGGTGGAAATGCAAATGGACGACCTACGGTTACATGAGGAGACGTCAACCACCACTGAAGGTCCTTCTTGCATGAGTTTGTCATCAATATTGTGTGACCATGGGAAGCTCCTGGTAAGACCATTGAGTGAAAAGTAACCACTGAAGTATTCTCATATGCATTCTCACTAAAGGAATGGATATGATTGCAGCAGTCATCAGACCCAAAATTTTTAACACATCTGATGCTGGTGCTTTCGTCTTTGATACTAGAGAACTGATTTGCTGACGCAGCAGAGTGATTCTTTATAATGGTAGCCTTAAAGTGATGGTTGAGGTGTCTTAACTCTGCTCCTATAAAGTTTATATGCTGCGATGGTGATAAGGCAGACATTTCGAAGTTGATGGTAATGCCCAATTGATTGCAGAGAGTCAGAGTGTGGTCTCTTGACTGAACTAGTTGATGCCTGGTGGTGGCGGAAAGGAGCCAATCATCTAAATATGGAAACACCTGGAATCCATGACGCCTCAGGTGAGCTGTTACCACTGACATGCATTTGGGGAACACTATGGGGGCTGAAGTGAGACCGAAGGGTGGGGCTCAAAATTGATAATGACTGGCTCCCAGTCGGAAATGCAGGTGCTCTCTGGATGCCATGTTCATTTTTATGTGGAAATAAGCATCCTTGAGATCTATTGAGCACATCCAATTGTCTTTCCCTAAAAAGGGAAGAATAGACTGAAGTGTGACCATCTGGAACTTCTCCTTCTTTACAAATTGGTTGAGTCTGCTGAGGTCCAATATAGGTCTCCAGTCTCCTGTTTTCTTTGGTACTAAAAAGAACCTTGAGTAAGTTCCGGATCCTGTCTGGTCTGCTGGGACTGGCTGGATGACTCTTTTTTTTCTAGCAACTTTTGGACCTCTGAAGTTGCTTGTTCCCTGTAATGGGTTGATATGTCTGGGATTTTCCTTAGGGTTTTTGGGAAGGAGGTGAATGGTATGATATATCCTCTGGAAATTATTCTCTGTACCCATTTGTCGTTGAAGATTTTTAGCCAGGCGTAGGGATACAGGGATAAGCGACTCCCAACTGCCTCCAGAGTAGAACAGTTGGGCTTCCCTTCAAGGACGCTGGTAAGGTTGACCACAGAACTGATTTCTGTCACCTTGATGCTGCGGGCCCACTCTACTGCGAGAGTGGCATCTTCCGTTATTACCCCCTCCTCTGCCTCTAAAGGGGGTATCACCACAGGTGTCTGGAAAGATTGTGTGAGATTTTCGGAATCACATCTTGCCTCCCTTAGTACCTTTAGGATAAGGCCACATAGGGGTGACAAAAGGACTCCGATGGCAGACAGAATCTTCCCGTTTTGCTCACTGCCGGTGAGAGTTTCCTTCACTTTAGGCCCGAAGAGAGCAGTGCCATCGAATGGGGCATTGATGAAAGAAGACTTGTGGGGTTCCGCGAAGGAACATAGGCGCATCCAGGACTGTCTACGTAAGGTGATTCCTGAACCTGCAGCCTTACTCGAACCCTCAGCTGCATACGAAATGAGCCTCATAGATGAGTTTACTATGGAGTTATGGGTACCAAGCTGGGTGGTCACTTTGTCGGTAACTCCCGCAGCTACAAAACCCTGGAGAGTATCTCCTAACTCCTTGAGGAGATCTCTCTGTAGTCTAGTAAAGTGGGTCAGGTACTTCAGTGATCGCAATGAAAATGTCGATGAACTGAAGATGCATTTCCCGTATCAGTCCATAACCCTAGAATCTCTGTTAGGGGGATGGACCGATGAAGAAGTCTCGGATAATTCCTTCTTGGTGGCTGCTGCCACCACCATGGCATCAACAGGCACTCCTTTAGTCAGAAACTGCTTATCCGCTGGGGGCAGAGATGAATTTATTAGGCCTCCAGGGAACAGGCTCCGTCGCATCCGGTGACTCCCATGCCCTACAAGAGATCAGCTGCATGAGCTCATCGTAGGGCGGAGACACCCAAGACGTGGAAGGTTGAGACCCGAAAGCCTTCAGTAGCACTGACTCATCCTCAGTAGGGCTTCTGGACTGTCAATCACCCCTCTGCCTAAGGATTTCAAGTATCTCCGCAAAGGAGATACCCTCAGAGGGGGAACGTGGGGACCCTTCTAACTTATCTAAGTCAATTTCTGATGTCAGAGACTCCTACGGGGAGTCTAAGTGTCTCCTCTTACACACCCTCTTCCTGGGAACCTCTTCAGTGGGGATT
Organism: Protopterus annectens; assembly: GCF_019279795.1. Taxonomy (NCBI): domain Eukaryota; kingdom Metazoa; phylum Chordata; order Ceratodontiformes; family Protopteridae; genus Protopterus; species Protopterus annectens. The sequence goes on along the minus strand of NC_056735.1, from coordinate 737,308,239 downwards.
TCTGGTGAGGTCTCAGAAGAGCAAGGAACACCCTGTGGGGTTACCTGAGGCTCGGGGTCTCGACGTTGGGCTGGGATGACAGGAACAGAAGCAGACCCAGGAGCCATAGAGGAGGAAGAGGCTAGATCTGAAGTTGAGATGGTCATTGGGGACAAAGCTCAACTCTTGGTTCTGATAGTCTCACGACTCTGACACGACAGAACTGAAGTCCCCAAAGGAACCACCAGGTCCCTCTGCACCGAGGCCAAGCACTCCGAACCAGAGGTAGGAGCCGAGCTCACCTGAGCCGAGGCCCCAAGAGGGAGAGCCGGCACCGACAAGTCAGTGCGACTGCCCCCCCCCGGAGCCGACTGGAGAGTGTGGGCTCCTAGACTCCACGGTCGGTGCCGATGAAGTCCGAGCAGATGGAGCCCATAGTGCAGAAGCAGGCCTTGGCTCAATGGGCTCTACAAGAATCAGGTCTGCCCTCTCCGGCTCCGAAGTACTGGTGTGGCTCGGAGGAGTAGTAGAAACGTCCATAACAGTGGTCTTCAGTTCCAACGCAACGGACAGAGCCGACAACAATTTGGGAAGTCCTGGAGCCTTTAGCAGCTTCTGCACCAGTCGATCCATGTCTGAATCAGAAAGGCTGACAGAAGACCTAGAAGATTTTACAGAAGGCAAAGATTGAAGAAGGGGAGAAGCAGGAGTCTCGGATACCGGCTCCAGGGACATAGGCCGGCTCTAAACAATGGAAACAGTCAACTCTGAAGGCATTGGAGCCGATGTTCCAGCAGATTCTCCCAATTTTGCAGTCTTATGCTTCAATGACTTAGAACTAGAAGCCAACGAAGATTTTGAAGATATAGGGGACTGACCAGCCCCATCCTGGCTAGACAAAACCTCATCAAAGGAATGTTTGAGCAGGCCTCTATCTATTAATTTTCTTTTTCTCTCGAGCAAAACCTCGGAGGAAAAGCATGACATATGCTACATGACTCCTGAAGATGATGTGAGCCCAAACAATATACACATTGCATATGTCCATCAGTGATGAACATTTTTTTGTCCACAATCTGGACATTTTTTGAAGCCTGATTTAGGCCGTTTGCCCTTGTCCTGTGACATCCTAAAGTAAACTATAAAAACTTTTAAAGAAGTTGTTACTGCACAACTAAAATAAAGACAACTGCTGTTAACTATACAGTTAGTTGTTAATTCACAACTATGCCCTGACAAGTAGGCTCAAGGGGCACTTAACTAACAAAAAACTACACTTTCCTAATACAAAAGATAAGATGGGAACAAGGGGTAAACAGTAAATAATTAGTTACTGAAAGAAAGAATTTAACTTGCGTAAATCCTATTTTTCTCCAATAAAGGAATCGAGCTCTGGAAACACACGAGATCTGTGCCGCAGCAAACTAGATCTGAGGTATTCCAGGCAGTGCATCATGGGATAAGGGGCTAAGTCTCGAGCTTTTGGTAAACCTCGAGCTTACTAACGGCCGTGTTGGAGCTGAGGGATCGGCTCCGAACCCATCAATGATGAATGAATGGCGAGATTGAACAACTTCACATCAACAGTTCTACTTACAACTATTTACATCATTTTTATATACCATCCTGATCAGAACCATCACACTATGTTACTATCATGTAGATGCTTCTGTAAACATTTCTCATATCTTGCAATAATTAAACTTTTTTTTTTTATTAAGACTACTGAAGAAATAGGTCTGAAGTGGCAATGACACAGCAAGGCTAAGGGAAACTGACTGCTAAAGAGATGCTGCATTGGATAAACAATGATATCCACCTTTGTTAGAATACCAAAACAATGTTTAGGTTTCTTGCAGTAATGATCTTTTTCTCATACATCAGATACTTATTTGCTTCCATCATCGCTGAGATTTCATCTAACAGAAACATTTTAGCTACCAAAGCATAAAGAATCTTATAGCCAATATGTAGTCAAACTACAGCTATTTTTGTAATACTTATACTAAGTCTGGCCAAAATATGAAACAATACATATTAAGGCCTTCTAGAATACATAAACCATCAATAACTAGTAAATATATTTGAAGATGAATGCTGTTAGACTTAGTACTAATTAATGAACCAAATTTGCAGTCATCAGCAAACTTTTTCAAATCACAACTGACTTTTTGAAAGAATATCTGTAATCTATAAAATGATCAATGCTGGTGCTAAACTTAACCCCTACACAACACTACTCATAATACTGATACAATTAAAATATGATCACCTTGATAGTAATGCTCAAGAATTACGCTAATCAATAACAGAAAATAAACTGGAGATTACCAACAACTAAAGCCAAAATGTTGATAACGCATCAAGAGGAACTGAACCAAAAGGCCAAATCAAGACCTAAAGAAACAACAAATAAACATGAACCAAGTTATCGGTCCCTTATCTTGTACTTGAAAAATCAACCAAGTTTGATGTTCAACAGCTGTACAACATAAACAATGACAGATATTCAAAGAGAATTAAGGTTTAAACTATGTAACTTATCAGGTAATATTTCAAAGCACTTACAAGGCTGACTGGTTAATTACTTTTCATTAACAATGCATATAGTTACTGGAAAAATAACCACACATCTCCAGAATGGAGAAACATGCCCTTCTTAAATCAATATTTTAAAACATGAACAGCATAAGAATGTCACAAGTGAATGGCTAACTTTTATAATACAAACTCCAGAAACGAATAAAGGAATATAGATCCATACAGCAAATGATTTTAATGTTCACTATTGAAACTAATAGCTCATCTCAAGAAAATCTATCAGGCACTATCACAAATAATAACATTAACTTGTATTTGTCACTGCATATAGTAAATGTCCTAAGAGATTATTACGTTTTTTTACTAATAAAATTAGAAACACTCTTCTATTACCAGGAATATTAACTTTGATTTACCTTCATATGCAGATGGAGAAATCATGACAGAATGCCCCAGCTCTTACAGTACTCATCTGCTTTCATTAATAACAATATTTAGCATTTATTTATTGGGACAGGCTGACTGGATACAGTCACTTTTCAGCAAAGAAAATGTATTTTCTTTATGCTAAACTGTTAATCTTAAAAGACAATCATTCCAATTAGCATTTTATGATGATGCCTCAGAATAAATGTCTGGATTAAACATTACAGTAAAAACCTAGTTGTTTGCTCCTAAAACTAGTTTTGTCTTAGCTATGACATAAAGAACACTACAAGTCATCATTAATAAAATGCATAAATGTGGAAGAACTGCTCAAATTGAATAAGGCTCTTTTAAATGAAATAAACAAATAAATAAATGACAAAGATCAGAATTTCATAAAAGCTGTATAAATCAGAAGCAATGAAAGGGAGGCATAAATGAATCTGCCTATCCTTTATAATGCTAATAAGTCTTATGAGACTGTGAAAGCGCATGGCATGAGAAAGCAAAACCAGGATATTTTAGCACTTTATCATAGTACTGTACATTTAACTAAACTACACCCATCCACATATCAACAAACTCCCTTATTACACAAACAGAGTTAATGAAGGATATAGCAAACAGAAGCTCCATGAGACTACTTTCATAATTTCACATCCTGGTCAGGAATCAGTGTGTCACCATGCAGTCCTACATAACAACACTTTCCACATATTTCATACCCATGTCTTTTTTTATTTTAAAGAAAAATCTATGTTAAGCTTTAAGAATTCTAACACATTACAAACTTCAGTAATCCAATAAAATCTGCCAGAGAATCATCACTAACTTCACCAGCAATCAGCATAAGTACTGTATAACTTTAAAGCATCACATAGTATTCCAACATCATTCATGGCTGACAGTTGTCTTGAAACAACAGTGCTAAAATAGAAGTTACTTACTTTACTTAGTATAGTGACAAGATAAGAGTTAGACATTTCAACTCCATCACCACTAGGAATTATCAGGACAACTCAGCCTAGCACCTAAAACTTTCCTAAGCAACTGCAGACTCTCTCCTTTAAGCATAAAGCTCAACGAATAATATCTCATCTATCTGCCAGTGAAAAGCAGTCCATAAAACATAAATAAACCACAATCCAGTCCTAAGCCCCCTACCAAAATGATGGCACCCATCAGGTCTGAGGTGAGAAGGAGTGATGGAGATGGTGATGTTGATGAAAGAGCCACCTCAGATCCATCATTATGGTAAGTGTATAATTTCTGTATGTACTTCAGGAGTCGCACCTCTATCACCACTAGTTAAGTTCCAATTGCAGATCGCTGGCTGTCACTTCATGGAAAAACAAATAACCTGAATAATGATAGCTCCAAAACAGGACTGAGAGTTGGATATCATATCCAGATTACGATGTGTTGTGAAAGTACTCAGAGATGCTTACACTGCAGTTACACACGTCATTGACAAAAGCATTTTTACAGAAGATCTGTGAAACAGCAACTAATCCACTATAATGAGCAATACTGAGACAAAAGCATTTTTACAGTAGATCTGTGAAATAGCAACTAATCCACTATAATGAGCAATAGTGGCTTTTGGCAAGGATGTAACATTATTTTTGAAAACAAAACATTATGCAGTATGATAGCCAAACAGTCACAGTTGACTTTGACACTTTGGTACCCAGTTTGTGCTGGAAAATGAAATCTATAGTTGGGAATCCGTCCTTACGGATTTTGATCTGTCCAAGTAAAATCTGAGTTTTCTATGTACATCCATCAAAAAGACATTTACTATGTTGATAGTAATTAGGAAAGAAAACTGGAAGATCAACTGAGCTGATTTGTACAAGCTCCTGTGGTCACTTATGTCATAAAGAAGGGATTTACCCTCCAACATTCTCTCTCTGTGGAATTGGAGATTAGAACAAAGGCTCATAGGTCAGAAATACTTATGGCTGAGTTAAAAGTGACCAAGAAGACGGTCTTGTATGTAAAATATTGCACCTCCACAGAAGAGGCAAATTAAAAGGTGGGGACAAGGAAAGCATCTCCAAAACAGAGTAAAGATCCTGTGGTGGAAAAGGTGAGACTTACAGGAGCAAGTAGAAAGGTGTCTCAAGTCTTTAAGTAAAGCTGAAAAAAGAACCGTCACCCTGACGAAAAAGTCTTACATAGCTGCTAAGTGTACCTTGACAGAACAGAAGAGAAGCTACAACATGAATCAAAAATCTGGGATAAATACTCCAAAATATTGAATTCTGGAGGTATAAATCCACTAAATCCATAAGAAAAGGAATGTCCACTTACTTTTATAAGTCCTCTTTGTGCAAGATCTCTAGGAAAAGGTAAGGATCTGGATCACTCAGGGTATGTAGGGTCCTTGGCTATCAATGGAACTGGAGAAACCAAGCAGTCAGCCTAAAGAAGTGGAGGTCTGGGTGACACCTGCCTAGTGGGTGAAGCATGAGTTTCCTGGATAGATTCAGATATTGAGTTATTTCAAAGTGATGAGGATAAAGCAAAAGGAATCTTATCTGTAAGAACCAAAGACAGGCTACCAAGCTATCTCTCGCCTTGGAAGACTTAGGCTTCTCAAGGAGCCCAGGTATAAGGGAAATGGAAGAAAAGTATAAAATACTCCTACTGGAGCACTTCTGAATGAGACCAACACTGCAGCATCTCCCTGAGGAAGGAATAAGGGAAAATGAGATGCTGTACACAATGCTGGTCAAAGAAATAGAATGATTTCAGCAAAGCTTTCCAGTAACAGAACAGCCATGCTACTAAATGACTGATAGACTACTCAGGGGACATCAGAAGACAACTACTGAGATGCTCTTCTATAGAATTGCTATGCCCCCAAATGTGCATAGCAATGAAAAGGCAAATGGAGGTAAAGGTCAGTTCCTATTATCTCATGGCCTCTCATCAAAAGGGACAGGAATGAGTTCCCAACAACAAACCGCTGCAGTGTTCGTTGAGTGGATGACATTTACATCAGTAGAGAGTCAGTCCTGAAGCACCTGTGAGATGAGAAGGATAGCCCACATTTCTAGAATAAAGATGTTCAAACTATCTTTGTGGATCAACAGTGTATCATTAACCATGTATCATGTTCCAGACAATGTCTACCAACCTGAGTCAGTTATTCTGCTGATAACCATCTCTAGGAGCATGGCCATTCTGGAAATTGCTGTGTACCCTGCAGCCTTTGATAGCCACTAAAACATTCTGTTGGCAGCAACAAAACAAGAGCTTTACTGCACTTGAGAGAACAGGCACTGAAGAGCCCGGAATTTCATCCCAATATTTCAGTATGTTCTTTTTGCTTCTCAAGTTTGACCTTCACAGACAGTCAAGTATGGTTGTATTGAATGGGGTCTTCGTGAAGTTGGTCTTTGAGTTTTCATTGAATTCTGTCAAGTGAAGCCAGGAGTGGTAAAGGAACATAAGACTAGTGTCTACACCTGCATAGATATTACAGATTTTTCCATATTAGAAAAATTATAATCTTTTTCATATTTTTATCCTTATGAATAGAAAGAAATATGACAGCATGATTGCTGATGTTTCATTTTTGAAGCCAGCATCAATAAGAACAGACTTGCTACAACATATGACATCTATCAGACAAACCTTCAGGGATACTGCAGTATTTATAAAATTATGAAAATTACAATGCTGTTCATATTTTTGTCCACATCTCTGTAAAAGAACAAAGCATGATAGGCGATGCTTCATTTTGAAGCTGGAGTTATGCTTCTCAAGGGTGAGCTGTGTACAGCACAGCTGCAGATATATTACAATTTCCTGTTTGTCAGCTAATAGATGTATTCATATTTTTGGAAAGGAATATGGCAATATGATGAGTGACACTTCACTGAAGCTGACACTACTGTAAACTGAAGCTGACACTACTGTAAACAAAAATGTCCTATGACCTTGATGTAGTATGTTTGTAAAGATATATGTGTTTATTTGTTAAATTATCATGAATATATTTTTTTCATATTTAACTATTTCAGTAAGCAACCATAGTACAATGCTGGCTGATGTCTCATGTTAAAGCTAATATCCAAACACCTACAAATACTAGCAGTATAGATGGTATTTTTATTCATTGTACTGCACTTTTAAACTGTGTATTACTGAATTGCCTCCTCCTTTTAACTGTTTTTAGCCATTCTGTTTTGCTGGTTCACTGTTTTAAATGTTTGTTGTTCGAGACTGTTTTTCCTGCACTTTGTATTTTCTAGTACTTGTGAACTGTGTATTACTGAATTGCCACCTACTTTTACTTATTTTTAGCAGTTATGTTTTGCTGTTTCACTGTTTCAAATGATTGTTGTTTGAGACTGCTTTTCCTGCACTTTGTATTTCCTAGTACTTGTGTATTTTAAAGCAGAGACTAGACTCAGATTTGCTCAATCTAGACAGTTTGGCAGTATCTGAGCATAAAAAGTAGCCATCTTACTTTAAGAGGGCCCCCTGCACCCTTGTGGCAGAAGTGTGTAACAAAGGACCCATCTGAGTTGGAGATTGTTGGAATAAGGCTCAGTACTGAGCATTTCCATTGGCCAGCTTGTTTGACAATTGCTTAACTTGTTTTAAAAAAGAGTTCTCACAGTTGCTACAAAAGCCCCGCATTTGCGAGGGTCTGTGCCCATTTTAACAAAGCTCCATAGAGTATGGTGACCAGCCACTGCTCTACTGTCTTCAACTGAGCAATCTGAGGCATCTGTTTGCATGTAGCACACTTTTGCACAGCAGCGGACAGTGGAGGTAACCACTGGTGGTTAAAGACGCAAAAACTAAAGTAGATTTATTTTCCCTTAGAAGCTGCCATTGCTCCAACTGAGGAATCCCTTAAACTGTGCTTAGCTGCTTGGAGAGCACCTTATCTGGCCTTTCTACAGCATTTGCCACTTTAACTGAAATCTCCTAATCCCTGATAGTCTCGTACCCCTTGAGAGCCCCAATAATACAAACCCAGCATTAAGCCCCCAATTAAACCACATCCTTCATTATTAAAGTAAGCAAATTTACACCTAGTATTATCGATGGTCATTTCTCCTCCATTTATCCTGCCAATCTGATTGACATGGTATCCTGAGGCAGTGCTGCAACTGCCTGATGTACACTGACATCCCACTGCTCCTAAACCACTCAAGCTCAATTTGTGAGAGATGCATATACACTAAGAATTTGGAATCCTTGCTAACTCATTCACAGAACAGTGACACTGAACAGGTTGTCAAACCACATACTACACCTCCTGCACAAACCACACTCTCAACACACAAACCATCATATGCAGAGGTACTCTTCAGAAATGTACCTAAACACCAGAGACTTCTGAAACACACACATACTATGCCTAATACAGTACCTGCAGCACTCAATACACACAAAACCACAAGCACAATTGTCTCAGCTAAACCAAATTTTCTGATCATAGGCAATCCTACAGTGAGACACACAGATGTCCCACTCACCAGACTGGACAAGGAGAAGGTCACGGTCAGCTGTCCGTCAGGTCCCAGGATCCACCAAATCACACACGCACTCAAGCTTCACCACAACAAGTACCGTTGCGACTCTGTCATAGTTCATGCTGGTGTGAATGACTTGAGACGTACCTCACTGGACTATAGAAAGAAAGATATGATTGAGCTCTCTGAATGTGTGTCTCAGGCAGGCATGTCCCTAGCCTTTATCAGCATACTACATTCACCTATGATGATACCAATATAAACAAAAAATGATTGACTTCAAAAAAATGGCTTAGTTTTTGGTGTTATTCTAAGGGGATCCAATACCTATCAGCCTGGGATGACATGGTAGATAGACTACACTGCTTTGCCAGAGATGGTCTTCATCTGACACCTCTGGAATTTTGATTACTGGCTAAGGCTCTTGCCTCCCCCATAGTGCCTTTTTGAGGCAATGACACAACAACAAAATTCCCCAACATAAAAATATTTTTAAAAAGGAACCTCAAGGTTATGCTGCTAAATGTTTGGACTCTAAACGTAAAACTGCACTCACTGGAAGCATCCCTCACATTAGAAGTTGCTGACATCTGTGCAGTCACACAGACATGGTTTAAGACTGCAGAACGCACCCTGGTCATGCCGGGTTATAATGCCTTCCACACTTTCAGACCACAAACTGAAAGTGCGAGAACTAAAGCAGGTGGAGTATCAATATTAATCAAAGATAAGTACACCTCTAGATTTTTTAAACAAAACAATTCCCTTGAACTAATCCAGGTCCAAATGGCTGTAAGACCCCTCTCCAAGTTATTGCCAGTTATAGGACCATCTGCATGAACCAGGATACTATACTGCATACCTGGATCTACTTGAATCGCTCAAGATACAAACAAACACCCTGGGTTTAGGTGACTTTAACTACCCCGTCCATAAACTGGATAAATTATGTGTGGACTAACACACCTGTCCAAAGATTCTTGGATTTCATCAATTCCAATGCCCTAGACCAGTTGGGTGACACCACCACAAAGGGCCCAAACATTTTGGATCTGGTGCTCACTAACATGGGTGATCACTGCACCACCCCATGTGTGGCACTCCCTAGTGAGGTCTGATCATAAATCAGTCTCATTAGAAGTAACAATAACATCTGCCCCGCCCCATAGCAGCAACTAGACAAATACTTCTCCAAAGGCAATTACAACCTAATACGTGACAGCATTAATAGCTTCATAGCCCATGCCCTTACTGATGGCATGGACACCTATACTGGGATTTACACCACTGCCTTGTATAAGCATCTATACAAATGTATTGACTCAGCCATACCTGAGAGGTTCAAAACAAGATCCTCAAGAAAGAACAAGCCTGCCTGGTGGGCATCCGCCATTAACAGGCTATACAATAAGAGGAAGAAATTGCTGTCCAAGAGCAGGAAAGATCGGTCTCTGAAATGGAAGCATTCCCTCCTCGGCTTAAATAATGAAATAAGCAAATAAGACACCTCGTAGGGCATTCTAAAGCTAACTGTAAATCCAAATTAGCCTCCCTTTCTAAGGATAACCCTAAGGCCTTCTTTAGCTACATCAGAAACCTTTAAAGGAAAAACCCAGATCTGCGCAGAACTGGTTGTTAATGGCACCACATACTACCAAACCTGCAGAAATAGTCGACCTGCTAGCTGACAGTTTCAATGAAAACGTCTCCACCCGATACCCACCACATATTCCCCAAAGCATCCCTACCACCTGCCATCCACCTAGTATCTCTAAGGAACAGGTCATAAATGCTCTCTCCAAAGCCAAAAGCACAGTCTCTATGGGACCTGATAAAATATCACAAGCTGCATTCTAAATTAATTAAAATAAGAATTAGCTGCTTCACTGGGAACTCTTTTTAACCATAGCCTAAGCACTGGTTTTGTACCTCCTGAATGGAAAACAGCAACCATCATCCCATTACATAAAGAAGGTGCCTCCACAGACCCTGAGAACTATGGACACATAAGCCTGACTAGCCTAATCTGCAAGGCTACAGAAAGAATAATCATGGAACCTATCAACAAAGATATAGGAGATCTCCAAACACTTGACCTGACCCAGTTTGACTTTTTTAAAGGGAGATCTTGCCTCTTGAACTTGGTGAACTTTTTTGAGACAGTCCCCAAAGCCTGGAGAGAGTCACCAAAGCCCTGGACGAAGGCAAATCCGTACATATGGCCTACCTGAACCTGGCCAAGGCCTTTGACACTATTCCCCACTCAGGCATCATTGATAAACTCACCCAGTTGAAGATCAACCTGTACATTGTCAGGTGGGATGCAAACTGGCTCATAAATAGAATGCAGACAGTCAAAATAAGTGACTCTACCTCCACCAGCAGACTCATACCCCATAAGGGTTCTGGGTTGGGGCCCCTACTGTTTGAAATCTACTTCTCAGATGTACAGGCTAAAACAAAAGGCCTACGGCTGATGATTGCAAACTTGATGCATTCGAGTCCCCAAATGATGTCAACATCCTACAAGAGGGACTTACACAGACAAACAACTGATGCCAAAGTCATGGGCTTAATCTCAATACAAAAAATGCATTATCACCCTCTTTGGCTAGGCCAACATCCCTGCAGATTACAACATTAATAACAACAACTTAAGCAAGCAATCAGTGGTGAGAGATTTGGGCACACAGGTTAACAGTAACCTTTCCATTGACCACCATGTCTCCACAGTGGTATGAAAGGCCTTCTGCGTTGCCCACCTCAATAAGTAAGGGTATTGCATCCAGAACAAAAGAGGTTATAACCCCCCTGTACTCCTCACTTATCAGACCAATAATATATTACAATGCAACCTTTGGTATGTACATTATCAGGCACCTACAGCAACTGGAAAGACCTCAAAGGTTTCTTAGAAAGACAATTCATGGTCTCCAGCATGTCATACACTGACAGACTGAAATCACTGTCACTATATTCTGTGTGTTACAGACTACTTGGAGGAGACCTCTGCATTGCATATAAAGCAATTTCAGATCCTGCTCTAATGGGAATGCTGCATTCATAAATCAAATGGTTTAAGATGCACTCACTTTAGGGAACTCAACCTACTATGTGAGATGATCAGGACTTACTGGAGAAACAGGTATGTCTCACAGAGGTTACCTCTCTTTTGGAACAAATTTCCAATTCAGGTGAAGCAGAGCCCCTTGCTGACCCTATTTAAGCATAATTTGGATGACTGCATGGGAAACCGCAAATTCACCCTGGGAGTTTTACCTGTGGTCCCTCTTGGACTGGGGCAGTAGTTGTTCACTTAGTTCCGCTTAATACCTTGATTTTCTTGGGAACAGGGGTTGTACCTGGTTAGGCTTGTAAGGGCTCTAGGGCCATTAGCCTAGTAACCTCCTATGATCCGATGGTATGGTCACAAGATATTGTCACTTCTTTTCAAGAAATATGCATATAATCTGTAGTTATTGCCACTACAAAATCAGACTTCATGGGTGCAGTGTCAACACTTAAAGTTGTCCATACGATTTTCACATTCATACTTTTGGTAGCTATTATGGTTCAAACGTTATATAAACGTTGTTAGATGTCTTGGTAGTGTTAGGTTTAGTGACATTTACACTTTTGGTGAAGATCTTGCTAATACAGTGAAGTAGTGTGGTGCAACCTGAGGGAAAACAGGTATGAGTAGTATAAGAGTATTTACTTCTACGTGGAAAGTGGGGGAGGTTAAGGGACAGTTGTCTGGACAAGTATTTAAGCGTCAATTTCAAATTGCTTAAAATTTGAATGATTAGGGGTGTGTAGGGGAGGCTGTACTCTGCTGAAAACAGTGTGTTATGATAAAGTGGGAGAAGCAGAGGCCATGGCAGTGTTAGTAAAGTCTACAGGAAAAACTTAGTCTCTACCACCAGAGTGTGAAGTATGTAGTAAGGAGAGTGTTAGAAAAAGAATAATGAGGGTAGGTTAGGCAATAAGATATTGTCAGCTGCACCCCAAAAGTTAGTGTGTTAACGTGATGGTTAAAGGGGAGATATTTAGTATGTCGCCAAAATGTTGGTCAAGCAATTAGACTATAGACTGAGGAGGCATGAAAGATTAAGATAAGCAGCTGCCAGAGTGTAAGGTTAGAGGCTGTCATAGTGATGGGTTATACAATCCTGTCATCTGACTTTGAGGTGAGATGGAAGTCACAGTACACCCACTAAGTTTAAAAAGGGCTGCTGTTTGTCTACAGGTGTGACAGAGTGACTGTCAGAGTGCGAAACAAAGCTGTAAACATAGTACAAGGACCACAGGAATGGAAGAGGAGAAAAATCTCCATTAAGAGTGGATGAATGATTATGTACAAACCTAAAGCTGGGAGAGGATTTCTGAATTATCCGAGTTTGAAAACAGTATATATCAAACAGTAAGAGCAACACTGTCCAACAGGTAACTCTAGGGCCCCAATCTGGTCCACCAAAGCATTTTATCTATCCCTTGGTATCTCCTGCAACAAACTATTTTGAATGCACAGATACATGTTGGACATGGTAATGTGACCCCCCGCAAACCTTGCCAAGTATGGTAAGTGGCCCCCGAACAAAAAGTGTCACTTACCATAGATAGATAGATAAACTATGTCGCTAACAAAGGACAAAAATACCAGACAGATAGCTACACCTTGTTGCAACCAGACTAAGTTAGACATTTGAGACTTATATTAATGAACTGGTAAGTAGTAGAAACAGAACGTATTTTGACAGAGCTAGGGGAACTGGTAGCATAATTCACCCTGCTGCCACAACATTATAAGTAACTAACTGAATATTGCTAAATGAGGGGATATCAGGTGGGAAACACCCCTCTTATGTCAAGAAAGAAGGTAGTTTAATAAATACAAGACAGAGTGGAATGACTGGTTAAGTCACTCTGCTACCATCACAGAAATAGTTACTGTACAGTTACTCTATGAATAAAGACAGATGAGCAAAGGGTATGTTATAATTTATTATCAACAGTGTGTGAGTAACTGGTTAATTACTCTCTCGCCTACTGACAGACAGCTGGATGGTTTAATTACACACTCTGCTGTCGCCATAGTATGATTTTTTAATGTTAGTGTTAGGAGAATCAAAAGAGCGTGATGAGAAGCCTGAGGCAGAGGAACTGTGGGCATACATGTTTTTTATAGTGTTAATACATTATTTTATTGTTTAGAATGGTAAATATCAAATAATCTGTAATATGATAATTTTATGCAGAGCAATTACCTTAGAAGAAATGATGCAAAAGTCTGAATAGGGTTAAACCAAACTTGGTGCAGAGAGAGGAAGTTCTGTGGTAAGTCCCTTAGTGAGATAGCAAAAAAGGAATGCGTTTAGTTTGTGTGTCTGGGTGGATGTATCCTAAAAGATAGTGGGCATGATTGGGAGATCTGAAGTGGGTGGGATAACCTTCAGACAAAAAGCAACTGATAAGGGGACTGGGTGGGGAAAGAGACAAGGTAAAGGAGCAAAACGAGGGGAAAAAAAGGAGTTCTGCATGTCTGGTATAATGAATCTGAAGCCTCCACTTCTTAATGTAGCCATCCACATACCAGATGACATACCCACGTATTCAGTCATCCATTCCATAACCTACTTAATGATGCCTCATTCAGGGTGCAGCAAAAGCCCTCTGACTTTTTCTGAAACCCACAGCATGAATTTTGCAACTTAAACAATAAGGTAGTATAAGCAACTGTTAAATAAAATTAATTGAGTTCATGTTACTTAAACAATGAACATATGTATCACTGAAAAAAGGGTTTTCCTGTCAGCTAAAATTATACTACTACTTGTTAGCCCTACACCAAAATACCAAAGTAAAGCTGGAAACACTCAAACAATCACTAGTTACTTTGTTTTCAGCTTCTCCAACAGTTATGAACTCTGACTTCAAAGACCAAGAAAAACAGGACCTCTTAAAAGTGCTACATGTGATTTCATTTTTATCTTTTATTTACAGGAGTTATGGCACATTATTTTCACCCATCACATACTATGAAAACTGAAATACTAAACAAGTAATTACACACACACTTTCATTTGGTGATGTTTTTAGTTTGGAATATCTGGTGTCATTGTAGCTTTGCATACAAAAAGGGGCATTATAAGATAGAGTTGGTCTGATCTCATTACAGTATAGATAAAAGACAACTGCCTTTGACCTGGGTGAAATACTTTTACTTATCAAATGAGCTAGACAGAAGGATGTCCTGACAACTGTTGCTACATGGTGGTCCAAAGACTGGGAGCTGTTTACAAGGGTGTCTAGATCACTGATGGCTATATCATTCTGGAGTAGGGTGCTATCTATAATGCAAGCTCTTGTCATGTTTTGTTTGCCAAAGGTAAAATACATTCTTTGCATTTAACTTTAACTTAAGCCTATTTCCTAAAAGGTTACCCCTCTGTGGCATCAGTTGCTGAGTGAATGACAATGCCTAGCTTACAGTAACTGTTAAATGTAGTAAGCAATACGTCTCGGTTAATGGTTTAGAGGTCCATCAATTAAATACTGAACAGAAGTAATATCACTACTAACCGTGAAAGCATGCCTCTAACCACCTTTTAACTTTCTGAGTTGGCACCTGCTGTTTTAACTAGATGGATTCTAGCTATCAGCCAGTTTGGGGTCCAAATGGAGAGATTATAAAATCAGCAAGAAAACGAGCAGTATTGCTGAAAGTGAATTCATCTTCAGGTTTTGGTGAGTACCTTCACATGGTGGACCCTGTTTTCACAAAATCTCACCAAGACAACACTGATATATAGACTGCATTTTACTATACAGCATAGATGTATTTTATATAGCATATACAATGCACAAAGGTAGGTTAAAAATAAAGACAGCTGGGTGCACAATTCCCAGCATTACAAAGTGCCCAATCCTGCTATGCACACTGGTGCCAGGACTGGAAATAAATGACAGTGTAGAATCCTCAAGACATGGAAACATTCCTACAATGTGGTTAGGCCAGGCTCAGGGGGAGGATGACCCCTAGTCCACGAAAACTGACAGGTGAAAAAAAAAAAAAAAAAAACGGCCATAAAGATAATGGACTGGGCTATTTAGAATAAGGAAGAAATTATGCATTGTTATTATTATGCAAGAAGTCCAGACTTTCGGAAAGAAGTTATTCAAAAAACTGAGAAACAAATTAGAGGACAGAAAAATACTTGCACAAGAAAACTGTCCAAAGCTTCAAATGCAAATTTGTGTTCATTAATACAACAGCTCCATGAAAAAAAATTACATAAACGAAACTTTGGGCAATTTGGAAAAAGAAGCAACAGAGAAAGTGTGAAAATATAAAGAAAAAAGCCTAGAGACTTTTGAAGGGTATTAAAAGAAATGTGGAAATGGGAAAGAACAAGAGTTCTGATATGGTGCAGTACTTATGCAACAGAGAAAACCAAACTAATCATTACAAAAAAGGAGCTCCAAACATATGGGAAAAGAAATATAGGCAAAGGCACCAAGATATGGAAAATTTCACAATACAAAACAATAAGATAAAGGGGGAACTCAGAACAGAGGATTAGTAAAGTAGAAGTTAAACAGAAGCTGAAGTTATGACATACCTGCGACATGAAGGATTTAGTATAGAAAGTCTAACACAGATTATGTCCAAGCATGATGGAACAATAAGTCCCCAAATTAAGGAGAAACAGATGGAGCAGGAGACATCTGAAGAATTATGGACATGGTTAATTAAAACAGATTTAATATAGTGCAATATTTATGCAAAGGAGAAAGCAAAACTAATCAAAACAAAAAAGCAGTACCAAGGATATTTGGCAAAGGCATCTGGATATGGAAAAGTTCACAATATAAAAAATAAGAAAACAAAGTGGGGGTAGACAAGAGGATTAGTAATGGAGAAGTTAAAGAAAGAGAAACTGAAGCTACAGATTACCTGCGAAGTGAAGGATTTAGTGGAGAAAATTCAACGCAGGTAACACTACAGCATGATGGATCGAGTCCACACATTAAGAAGAAACAGGTGGAACAGGAAGCATCTGATCACTTGCCACATGAAGATACTCTGGAGCCTTCAGTAGGAAACAAGTGCAAAAGTTCAGATGGAGATGCAAGGGAAGGAACAGGACGCAGTGCCAACTTTGACACAGTCAATATTATGGTGTGATAGGCCAGTGAGTTCCCATATGAAAGTGCAACAGATAACGTAGGATACAGCTGAAGACAAAATGTCACAGAAGATATTCTGAAAACTTCCATATAGTGCCCCTCAAGAAACAAAGAGCAAAGAATGTGCCCTCAGTTTAGAAGAAAATGATCTAAGGTAAGCGCTGCTTGATTTAATAGAGATGGATAGACATATTAAGATTGATGCAAGAAATACATTACAGAAAGTAAAGAATACCAAAAATGTTAGAAGTCAGATAAAACAAATGAACGCAAGACTATTAATAGAAATTAACATATAAAGTCTTACCACAAAAATACAGAGCAATAAGGGAAAGGAAGGGAAGAAATAAAATGCCATCATGGAAGCATCAAACAGAGAAAACTACAACGCAATTAAGACCAGAAGAGTTAGGGTTAGAAGATTACAAAACAGGGAACAGATCAACAAAAGTACTTAGAAAGACGGGCATGATAAAAGCAATGTTCAGTATCAGAACAGACCAGGACCTATCATACACTATTGCAAATAATACACTAAAGAAATCAGCATAGGCAGAAAAACGCAGAAGATATAGAGATAAACATAAAGGAAAGGTACAAAATAAGCAATTCACTGATGACCCAAAAAATTGTTACAGAGAACTGGGAAACAAAGTTAAAGTAATAGAAACACCACCAAAAAAGAAGAAATAGATAAGTTTTGGAGAAATATTTATGAAGACCCTGAGGGACATAAAGAAGCTGAATGTACAGAAGAAGTAAAAGAAACTGTAAGCAGTTCAATTGTACAGGATATGAAAAGGGATGACGGAACGGCCAGAGAAACTGAAACAAAATTAAGAAAATCTCCAAAATGAAACATCCCAGGCTCAGATGCAGTACCTAATTTCTGGCTAAAAGTATTAGCATCTTTACAAGAAGATTTAGTATGACTAAGAACTACTTATATGCACATTCCAAACAGACACCAACCTACTTAACAACAGGAAAAATAACACTGTTCATTAACAGTGAACCTATAAGCCATCCTAAAAAGTACAGACCAATAACTTGCTATCCAATTATATGCAAACTATATACTGGAACTGATGCAAACAGAATTTATAGTTATTTAGAAGAAAAGTCAGTCATGGCAACAGAACAAAAGGGTAACAAAAGAAAGTCATATGAAACACAGGACCATTTGTTACTAAATAAAGTCATAATGGAGAATTGCAAAAAGGGGAAGAATCTAAGTATGGCATGGAAAGATTATAAAAAAGCATTCCCCAGCATCCCATATTCATGGATAAAAGAATCCTTACAGATGATTAAGATACATCTGATACTGATCAATAACATTAATGTGACTATGAAACAGGTGAAAACCACTTTGCAATTAAGTCAAGACAAACAGCAAATTATTCTCCCAAGGATAAAAATTCAAAGGGACATATTCCAGGGTAATGTTTTGTCACCGCTGCTGTTTTGTCTTGCCCTTATCCCAGTATGCTGTCTACTTAACAGATTAGGTCTTAGTTATAATTTGGCTCCCAGAAAATATCCAAGTGTAAACACTTCTTATCATCTTTTCGAGGATGACTTAAAGCTGTATAGTTCATCAGATGAGGAGTTAAAGGCAAAACTGCAAGTGGTTAAGTCTCTCAGATGACATAAGAATTTCATTTGGTCTTGATAAATGTGTGAAAGCAATGTTTAAAGCAGGAAAGCTGCAGCACCAAGAAAACATCAATCTGGGACAAGAATTAGACATAAAGGAACATGCCCAGGAAACAGTGCATATACATTTGAGAATTGATGAAAGTTCAGCAATAAAACATCAACAACTGTGAATAAAACTCAGTTAGGAATACTTCACAAGACTAAAAATAAAAGTTATGTACTCACCATAACTATTCATCTGTGTTATCAGTTTTTGTCCATCAGCTGAAGGGTTTCAAGATCTGATCTCAGATTTGACTTTGGACACTTACTCATAATTCTCCTCAGCAACAGCATTGTTTCAATCAGGTTTGCCCTCCCTACACTATACAGTATGTGTACAGCTATTACACAGAAAAATACATAATAATATCCTAGTGAATACTTGTATAGATAGCAGTTACAAGAGACAGAATAGTTGGAGCTCATCAGTCAGTTAAGCAAGATATTTAGTCTTCAGGCCAAAACAGGAGCCTTGAAAGATAGGAAATAATTGTGAAATAGGAAGGAAAGTACAGTTTTGTACCTACCATAAATGTAGATGTTCGAGTGCTAATACAGCTGCAGTAATCACAGATGGGGGTTCTCTGCCGTCAGGCGGTCCCTCGGTCGGCCGAATTCCAAAGTCTAGGTCCGGTGTCGGTTGTTGTCGCTTTCTCTCCTGACGTCAGTGAGGCCGGAGTATATAAGACACAGCCGACGCCATGTTCTGCAGTCTTTCTTGCCCCAGATGTCAGGTGCCCCCAGAAGGAAGGCAATACATAAATTATGTTTATATGTATATACAAGCAATGCAATATAATCCAAAATCAGTAGTTGCAAGCAAATAAACCATAGAAGGATAACCCAGTCAGGTTGTATGAAGAGGGTGTTAGGCCCCATGCCTTTACCAAGTGGGGAAGGAGGGAGGGAAACCTGTACTGCAGCTGTATTAGCACTCGAACATCTACATTTATGGTAGGTACAAAACTGTACTATGTTCATCGTGCATACAGCTGCAGTAATCACAGATGGGTAGAGTCCCAAAGCTACGCACAGGGTGGTAGGTACTAGGAGGAACTGGGTTGAGCCAGAATGCCCTGCAACACAGCAGTGGCAAAGCCTGCTCTAGTTCTGGAATATAAAGGCAGGTGGTAGTGTTTTGTGAAGGTATGTACAGAACTCCAAGTGGCTGCCTCCAAAATATCTTTGGTAGGAACTCCTCTGAGAAAGGCTGTAGAGGTAGCTGTGGCCCTGGTGGAGTGTGCTCTGATACCTGTAGGAACAGATTTCCCATGATAGGAGTAACAAAACCGTATGCAGTGACCTATCCACTTTGAAATAGTCTGCTTGGAAACTGGCTTCCCTTGAGCCCCTACAGCATAGGACACAAAGAGTTGTTCTGATTTCCTGAAGGACTTTGTTCTGTCCAAATAGTAACGTAGCTGCCTATGGATGTCTAAAGAATGTAGCAGCCTTTCCCCTTTGTTTTGAGGATTGGGGTAAAAGGTAGGAAGGTGTATGGCTTGATTTAAAGCTACCCTGGATACCACTTTAGGCATAAATGATGGGTTGGTACGAAGGGAAACCCTGTCCTGATGGAAGATGAGAAAGGGCTGCACCGCCATGAGGGCCTGTAGTTCTGAAACTCTACGAGCTGAAGTGATAGCCAGAAGGAAGGCTGTTTTCCAGGACAAATATTGCAAATCTGTTGAGGCAGCTGGTTCAAAAGGAGGCAATGTTAATTTTTCTAGTATGTAATTAAGATCCCAGGCTGGTATTGGTTGTTTCCTTGGTGGTCTTATATTCTTAGCCCCTCTGAGGAACTGTCGTAAGAGTGGGTGAGAAAATAAAGGAGGATCCGTGTTGAATTCTGCAGAAATGGCTGAGGCATGGATTTTTATGGATGAAAATGAAAGTCCACTGTTCAGCAGCTCAGCTAGATACTGTAATACCTGAGGCAAGTTCAGTTTTCTAGGGTCCTGGCCTTTTTTCTCATTCCAAGAGCAAAACCGCTTCCATTTTGCTGAGTAAGCTTTTCTAGTAGATGGCCTTCTGGCCTCCAAAATGACATCCTGCACCTCCTTGGAGAGTAGGGTCTGTTGTGGTGTTAAGGAATTTTCCATGCAGCGAGATTGAGTGTTTTCAGCTGACTGTGAAGAGTTTTGTAGTTGTGCTGAGTCAGCATGTGTTAGGCTCCTCAGGAGTGGGTACCAGTGTTGCCTTGGCCAATCTGGAGCAATCAGTATCATCTTCGGTCTGTCTGCTCTTGCTTTCAAAAGCACCTTGGGCAGAAGAGGCAGAGGTGGGAATGCGTAAACTGTCCATGCTGTCCAACTGAATGAAAGGGCGTCCACTCTCCAGGCGTTTGGATGAAAGGTCTTCGAACAAAACTTTTCCAATTGATGATTCCTGTGGGAGGCAAAAAGATCTATGTCTGGCCTCCCCCACGCTTGGATTATTTCTGTAAACACCTGAGGATGTAACTTCCATTCGTGTGGATCTGTCATATTTCTGCTTAGATTGTCTGCCAGCGTTTTTTCCAATCCTGGCAAGTACTGTGCTTGAAGTTCGATTTGCCATTCCAGAGCCAAGTTCCAAAGAGTCATGGCTAGTCTGCACAAGGGGTATGAATGTGTTCCTCCTTGTTTGTTTATGTACCACATTACTGTGGTGTTGTCTGTTCTTATCAGTAATTGTCCTGGATGCAGGAAGTCCTTGAAAGCTGTAATTGCATTTATTACTGCTAGCATTTCTTTTTGATTGATGTGAAGGTGCTTTTCCTTTTGGGACCATTTGCCCTGAATGCACCTGTCCGTCATGTGCGCCCCCCAGGCATAATCTGAGGCGTCTGTTGTGATGACTTGCTTTGCTTGAGGCTTGCAGAATGGGAGGCCTGTGTTTGCTTGACATGCTTAGGCCCACCATAGAAATTCCTTTTGCAAACATGGAATTATTGGTATTATTGTTTCCAAACTGTGACTGTGTTGAGACCATAGGTTTTTTAGGTACCATTGAAGTTTCCTCATATGCAGCTTTGCACATGGGATTAAAAGAATGCAAGATGCCATGAATCCCAGAGCCTGCAGGATTTTCCTTGCAGTAAGCCTGGTACATTTTGCTAGTATTTTGAAGTACTGAGATAGTTGCCCCTGTTTTTCTGGCGTAAGGTAGGCCATCTGGGTGTTTGTGTCCAAGTTGGCACCCAGGAAAGTTATTTTCTGAGATGGTGTTAGCCTTGATTTCTCTTTGTTGATTGTGTATCCCAGAGAATCCAGTAACCGTGTCACATATGCCAGATGTTCCAGAAGTATGTGCTTGCTGTCTGCTTGGATCAGGCAGTCGTCCAAATAAGGGTAAATTTGTATCCCTTGAAGTCTGCAGTAGGCAATCACTGATGCCAGGCACTTTGTGAATACTCTGGGCGCAGTAGATAAGCCAAAGGGCAATGCAGAGAATTGATAGTGGATTGAACCTGCAAGAAATCTGAGGTATCTTCTGCAGCTTTGTCTGATTGGGACATGCAGGTATGCCTCCTTGAGGTCCAATGTTACCAGCCAAAACTCCTTGCCCAGCATGGGAAGAAGCTGCTGTAATGTGAGCATCCTGAATTTTGGTATGAGTAGAAATGTGTTTAGGATGGATAAGTCCAAAATGGGTCTCCAGTCGGTTCCTTTCCTTGGTACCAGAAAAAGTCTTGAATAAAAACCTTGACCTTGTTCGTGAGTAGGTACCTCTTGAATAGCTCTCATGCTTATGAGCTTTAAATTTTGTAGTTGTGCCTCTGCTCTTTGATTTTGTGGCAGTTTTGGCATGCCTCTCATTTTTGGAAGAGTGTGGAATTGAAATTTGTAGCCTCTGTTTATAATGTCCAGGATCCATTTGTCTGTTGTGACAATATGCCAATTGCTTGCAAATAATGCTAGCTTTCCTCCCAAAGGTGCTGCCAGCTGAGACATGCTTGGCATGGAAATGAGGGAGTCATTGGGTTTGCTTCCTGTATTGTTGTGCACTGTCTTCGCCACTTCTTGGTGCTGGAGTTTGCCATTGTCGGCCTCTATATGATCCTTGTGATTGCCCTCTGCCCCTTGTGCGTCTGTATCTACCTCTTTGGGGCTTGTCAGTGGCTGGAAAGGACCAGTTTTTTGAAGGCCAATTTCTGCTAAAACGTGGTGTTAGCTTTGACAGTTTGCATAGATTTGGCTTTTTCTTCCATTTTCCGTAGTATCTCCTCAGCATTAGTACCAAACAGCACATCCTTTTGTAAAGGAGCATCTAGAAGTTTAGCTTTCACATGATCAGGAAAGTTTTGTTCCCTAAGCCAGGCATGTCTGCGAATGACTGATCCTGTAGCAGCCGCTCTATTTGAGGCCTCTAGGGCATCATAACCACATTGTAAGGTGTGTTTACCCACTTGCTCTGCAACTGCACTATGCATCATATCCTGTAACTCCTTCAAATCTGATTGTTCAGGTTGAGACATTTTATTCCTTAATTGTGATAACAGGAACTGTTGATATTTAAGCATATGAAACTGACAATTTAAGGCCCTCATGGCTAGGGTGGCCGAGGTATATACCTTTTTCCCCACCTTTCTAAAGATCTTGACTCTCTTTCTGCAGGAAGTGGATTCTTGGCAGTGGAGGCCTTCAATCCCTTGGGGCCTTGTGAAATGGTTTCAGGGTCAGCATTATGGCTTTTGAAGAGAAATTGGTGAGAGTTAGGTACTCTGTAGTACCTATCAGGTTTGACTGGTGCAGGAGGCAGAGAATCCGGGTTAAGGCAAGCCTCCGAATAAACATCATCAAGTATGTCCAAAACAGGAGGTATCGTGCCAGAGGTCTGTATTGAGGTAACAAAAGAAATTCCCCAAGTCTTTTCTTGTCATCTGAAAAGTCTTGGCATTCCCAATGGAAGTGTTCCCTCAAAGTGTGCAAGGTTTCCCCAAAGGAAAAATCCTCAGGAGGAGATACAGAAGGAATGGACTACTCTGCATCCGAATCCTCAAAAGGGGAGTAAGAGTGTTCCTCTACATCAGAATGTTCTGATAAAATGGATCCCTGATCAGAAGAGGGAGAATCTTCCTCCACTCTGGGTCTCTTGTCTGGAGGGGGTTGAGAACCCCTGATAAGAGTAATTAAATCCTCAGCCATTTTAAGCATCTGTTTTTTAGGCATGGGACCTGGAGATGGGCCCTGTGCAAGAGGCCTCTTGGGATGCCTGGCTGCTTTGGATTTAGTAAAGGCCTTAATAGAAAAAGAAGATGAGGGTCTAAAGACACCATGGGTGGAAGTGGACCTGTCCACATTAGTAGGCTCAACATTAGCAAAGGCTTCGGTGGTTGTAGTCTGGGAAAGGGCCGAGGTACCAGCGGTCTCGGGTACAGAGGACACCGCCAAAGGAGTGTCGTCGGTAGTCAGGGACTGCAAAGGTGTCTCACTGAGAACCGGACCACATGTAACCTGTTTTGGCGTGGTGTCGGCGGGGACCGCGGGCCTCGCATGTCGGTCCTTTTCCTTGCGTTTTTTGGACAAAACGGTAATCGGAGTATCCGATGACATTTTATAATCAAAGGCTTTACCGAAATAGTGTTGGGCGAACTCCGCCCGACGCTTAATAGTGCGTTTATTGAAGGTAGTGCAAAAGCAACAGCCCAAGATGTCGTGGTCTGGGCCTAAACAAGGTATGCAGAGGGAATGGAAATCCTTATGCGGTATTTGCTTCCCACAAGAAATACAATTATTAACTTTTTCTGACATCGGTCTGAGGCAAGAAAAGTTTCCCCAACGGGGTACTTAGCTTTAATGAAGATTTCGGTTTCCAATATTTCCGTAATTCAGGAGCTGGCCGACTGGCACTTGCGAACTGCTTCTGCTTCAGGCACCGCGCGGCAAAAAAGACTGAAGAACATGGCGTCGGCTGTGTCTTATATACTCCGGCCTCACTGACGTCAGGAGAGAAAGCGACAACAACCGACGCCGGACCTAGACTTTGGAATTCGGCAGACCGAGGGACCGCCTGACGGCAGAGAACCCCCATCTGTGATTACTGCAGCTGTATGCACGATGAACATCATGGAGGGAAGTTGAGGAAGGATGAAAGCAGGCAACACAGATGCATAGTTATGGTGAGTATATAATTTTTATATATAATGTTGTCTTTTTCATCCATTCTTCAACTTATTGGGCAGAGTCCCCAGCTACAGAAAATCCAGGTTGGTCCTCAAGGAAGGATATTCTGGAGCAGAGCCAAATGCTACTCTACTCCTAGATGAGATGTCCAATTTGTGCTGAGCAACAAATAGGTTCATAGGTAGGTACTAGGCTATCTGCCCAAAGGCATTTATAAGCCTAGCCAGAATGTGTTGGCTTTTGCCTCCCCCATAAATTAGTTCCCTGTGCCTCTGTCCAGCAGAGCCACTGAAGTGATCCCCGAGGTAAACTTTCTGTTTCCCATCCACTCGTCAAGATTTCTTTTGAAGAGTGTTAGCGAGGAGCTCTGCCTAATGTAGATTGGGATCTTGTTCCAAAGCATGGGAAGTCTCTGGGACAGGAATCTATCCCTCCAGCATGTCCTATTTATTGTTGTGGTGAGGTTTAGTTCCCTAGAACATGTGGCTCGCGGGATAAGGTTTTCTTTAGGTGGGGCATGTCCATCAATTCTGGGTTGGACATGGCCTTGTATGTCAGGCAGAGATCACCTCTGAGTAGGCAGTATGCAACCGAGTACAGCTGTCATTTCTTCAGTCGAGCTGCATAGGGCATCTGTTTGAGGCCAGTGATCCTCTTGGTGAGGTACTTCTGTGGTCTTTCCAGTTGTTGTAGGTGTCTTGTAAGGTACATCCCAAACGGAGTGTTGTACTCTATGATGGGTCTGATGAGTGATGAGTAGAGGGGCACAATGATCTCTTTTGATCTGGATGCGAACCCTTTTGTGATTAGGTGGGCCACGTAGAAGGATTTTCTAACCACTTTGGCAATCTGATTATCAAAGGTGAGATTACTATCTAGTTGGGTCCCCAGATCCCTTATTACGTCTTCCGTATTTAGGGGACTACCACCTATGTGGTAGTTTGTGGGTACATTGTTTTTTCCAAAGGGGATGACTATGCACTTCTTGGCATTTAGCTTGAGGCCATGATTTTGACACCAGGTATCCGTCTCAGTGAGACCCTTTTGGAGGATGTCTGTGTCAGCCGGAGAGTCAATTATAGCCCCTAGTTTGCAGTCGTCTGAGAACTTGGTCAGCCACAGTCCTCCTGTGCTTGCCTGTACCTCTGAGAAGTATATGCCGAACAAGAGGGGTCCTAGAACTGAGCCCTGGGGAACTCCACTTGTAACCGATTTAGAGTTGGACCTAGATCCTGCAACTCTCACCATGTGGTTTCTGTCCGTGAGCCAGTTGGCAACCCATCTTGTGACGTAGGGGTTTATGTTCAGGCTGGTGAGCTTGTCTATAATACCAGAATGGGGAATGGTGTCGAAGGCCTTTGCGAGGTCTAGGTAGGCTGTGTGTACCACCTTTTCCTCATCTATAGCCTTGGTAACTGTCTCAAAGAAGTCCACTAGGTTTAGGATGCATGATCTGCCCTTAACAAAGCCGAACTGGGTAGGGTCCAGTGTTTGGAGGTTCCCAAATTCTTTGGTAATGAGTTACAAGATGATGCGCTCCATAGCCTTGCAGACCAAGCTAGTCAGCCTTATAGGGCAATAGTTTCCGGGGTCTGTTGTGGCTCCACCTTTGTGGAGTGGAATAACTGCTCCTGTGCGCCACTCTACGGGTACGTAGCCTGTGGAGAGGCTGAGTTTGAGTGTGTTTAGGTGAGGGGTTAGTTCATCTTTGAGCTCGTGTAGGACGCAGCCTGGGACACCGCCCGGTCTCACTGATGCTGTGTTTTTGGCTTTGGAGAAGGCTGTTTTAATATGAGTGATTTCGGGGACTCTACATTCTTCTGATATGGTTATGGGTCCTCTTGGGAGTGAGAGGGGGGTGAAGTTTGCGCTGAACCTGTCTGCAAGGATGTTGGCGATATTGGTTGATTCAGTGTATTTTGTGCCATTCTGCACTAACTCCGAGCAGATCTGAGCATTGCCACTTAGATTCTTGACATAGCTAAAGAATGCCTTGTGGTTATCTTTGGAGTCCATGGCAATTTTTCTTTTGAAGCTAGCCTTGAATGATTTTATGAGGGAATGTAGTTTCTTGCTGATACTGATCAGGGATGTTTTCCCTTCTTGGGATTTTACTCTTTTTCTGTACTAGTTTCCTCCTCCTATTGTATAGCTTATTTGTGGCAGGAGTCCACCAGACTGGCTTCCTTTTCTTGGAGGAGTGAGTCTTGGTTTTGCTTGGGATGGCATGATCCACGCATTCTTGTAGGTGCCTGTAGAATGCATTAGTAAAGGATTTTGCAGCTTGGACAGCGTTATCCTTCAGCATGGGGGCTTTGAAATTTTCCACCTCGGTCTTAAGTAACGTGAAGTTTGCTTTTGAAAAGTTTTTCACGGTGGTTTTCTTGTCCGGGGTGGGGGTGGAATGTGGATATCCAAAGTGATTTGTTTTTGGTCAGATCTAACCAGCGAGGGGTTGACCTCCGGTATGGAACACCAGTCGCCCATGTTGGTGATGACCAGGTCCAATATGCTGTCACCTCTGGTGGGAGTGTTGACCAGTTGAACCAGGGCATTTGAGTTTATAAATTCTAGGAAATGTTGGGCAAGGGAGTTAGTACTTGAGTAGTTCTCCCAGTTAATGTTTGGGTAATTGAAATCACCCAATATTAGGGTGTTTGGTAGGACCTTTATGTTTCCCAGTGTTTCCAGAAATGCAGAATGGTGGTCCTGGGACATGGTGGGTGATCTGTAGCAAGCTACAATTTGAATTGCAGTTTTGCCCATTGTTAGTTGCACGTGGATGATCTCTGAAGCATCGTGCTATGCCACTAACCTGGAGGTGTGGGTATCCTTGATGAATATGGATATGCCCCCGCCTTTTGTATTTCGGTTTGGGTTCTGTGCCCAAAATGTATAGTACGAGTTGTAGCCTGGTAGTGCTTTGGTGCACTCTGGAGCCTTAAACCAGGTTTCTGTTACTGCACATATATTGATTTTCTCCATACTGAGGAGTGCCTCGAGTGTGTGCATTTTGAGGTTCAGACTTCTGGCATTGAGTAGCATTACCCTCAATTTTTGTTACTTGTGCTATTTACGGCGGTGGGTTTGTCTTTTGAGCCTTGCCTAAAAAAGGCACTATGGGGGTGGCAAGAGCCTTGGCCAGTATTCGAAAGCCTAAGGGTGACAGCTGCAAGCCGTCTCTAGCGAAGCAGCATGGCTTGTTCAGCATGTCATCCCAGGCAGACAGACACTGGATTCCCTTTGAATGACACAAGAAACTTAGCCAGTTGTTGAAATTCAGAATTTTTTCTTTATACTGTGGTATCATTCTTGGTGAGGGCAGGATGCTACTCAGGGTCAGGGTCATACCGGCCTGGGGTATGTGATTAGATAGCTCTTCCATGTCTCTTTTCATGTAGTCCAGAGAGGTATGGTTCAGGTAATTCACACCAACATGGACAATAACAGAGTCATATTTGTACTTGTTCTGTAGTGACCTGAGTGCTTGTGTTATGTGGCGGATCCTGGCACCTGACAGGCAGCTAACAGTAACCTTCTCCTTATTCAGCCTAGTGAGTGGGACATCAGTGTGCCTGACTATAGAGTCACCTAGTACTAATATGTTGGGTATGTTATTTTGCCTTAAGGGCTGCGATTGCATGGCACACTGGTTTTGTGAAGTATGTGTTTCATGGTTTTGTGTTGGGGGTGGAGGTTGCTTGGATGTTTGCTTTGGAGGTCTCTGTTGGTTTTGTAGATTTTTATTTAGAACCTCCGAGTATGTTTTCATGTATTTAGGTGTGTTTTTTTCCAGTGCTGCTTTAATGGGTTTATGTGAGACTGGTGGTGTGATGCCAGTATTTCACTTCTCCTCTTGACTGTCTGATCCAGTCTTGGATTGAGAGAGCTTAGCCTCCAGTTTGGCTGTATAATTGCATCTCTCACATGTATTAGTGTTTGGTGGTAGGAGGAGGGGGTTGTCTGTGTACATGAGGCAGTTTGTAACATTGCCTCAAAATGCCCAGATTCGACAGTTGGACTGGAGAGTACACCTGAAACTGCCCTTTGGACATGTGTGGATAGGTACAGTGAACTGTTTTACTGGATGGCTGGTTAGTTTGAATAGAGGGCCTTGTCCTTCTGTACAGTACAGGAGGGTCTAGTGCTAGGGTTTATAAGTGCTTGCTATAAGTTTTTGAGTAAGTGCCAGGCTGAGAAATTATTATATATAAATATCAAACAATAGAAAACGAACAAACTGTTCCAGCAGTCTTCAATCAGACAAGTTCTAACTGCACACCCCTGCTTACTAGGGTGCAGGAGAACCTTCTCCAAAAAAGATGGCCTGGATCAGTGCTCAAGTTATACAAACAAAGCTAGATTCAGCAGGCCTGAATCTGGTCTATGCTACAGTAACAAGCCACACCAATTTCAGAAAGAAACAGTTCAAATAAGCAGGCACAATAAGCCTGTGACTAGATATTCCCAGCTCAGAAGGGCAGAATCCAACCTCTCCCCCACAAGAGTGCAGACCACAAACCTTCTTAATACAGGATAACTGTCCTGAATCCCAAGTGCCTAAGCCAGAACTAATACACTTTTAGAATAGCAGACACTGGGCCTTCAAATCAGCAATTCCCAGCATAGAAGGATGTAAGCTACCTGTCCTGCCACAACAGTGCAGACCACAAACCTTCTGAATGTAAAACAGCCTGTATGAAGCCCAAGTGCTTAAACCAAAAGACTTAGAATAACAGTTACAATGTAATCAGGCTACTACCAAGCAGTAATAAATGCAGCAGAATAAATAAAATTGAGTACTTTTAAGAAAAGCAAAATAAAGTAGGAGGAAAGACAAATACAGTAAAAGTAAATGAATAAATGTATGCGAGTTACACCAAGCAGCAACACCATAAATGTCACCTATAGAGGCCCTAGACAAAAAGGCAGACAATGTGACCACCAATCTGATGTAATAACCCTTAGATCATCTTGGAAGTGTAAATTCATTTTTGTTGTATACAAAAGAAATACCATCAGTAATCCACTTGGCTAAAGTCATCTTTGAGACATGTTTCCCTAGTTTGGCTTTGGAAAAGGAAATAAATAGTTGGTCTGATTTTCTGGAATCTTTTGTTCTGTGAATAAAGAATCGAAGTTGCCTATGTAATTCTACAAGATGAAGCATGTACTCAACTTTACTGGAAAATTTTGGAAAGAAAACTGGAAGGATGATTGACTGGCTCATAGCTGTTTCTGAAGCCACCTTAGAGACAAAGGAAGGATTCATACAGAGACAGATCCTGTCCTTAAGAAAAATTAGATATGGTGGTTTTAATGAGAGGGTCTGTCTGGATGAAATGCATGTAACGAATAAAACTGTTTTCCAAGATAAAAAAATAAATAAATCTACCCTGGCCGCTGGTTGAAAAGGAGGTTGCAATCAACACTTATACGAGAATATTCAGATCCCACGGTGAAGTAGGATCTTTGACGAGAGGTCAGAGTAGGAAGGTACCTTTATGAAAGGATTTATATAATAATAAATTATATCATTTAAATGAGGCCAAAGATGACTGGTTATGTCCTATAAGATAATTTTAGATAGCTGCAAGTTGAATCTTTACAGATGAATAACTGGCACCAATGTTAAAAATGGAAACAAGGAAATCCAGAATAGCTGTATTGCGTGCTGAAAAAGGATCTATTTGTCGCCACCAAAGGGAGAAGCTTTTCCATTTACTACTATGCACCTTTCTCGAAGAAACTTTCTGAGAAGATATATGGATGCATCTAACTGGGGATGAAAACCTGGACTGTTTAGCCATCACTGGAAGTGGACAGACATGCAGTCAGTTTGAGGACATGAATGCCTGGATGATTCATTCCGGACAGGTGAGAGAGAAGATCCTGGGTCACATCTAACACCCAAGAGGGGGGGGGGGTATACAAGATGTGGCCACAGAAAAGGGAACCACACTTGTCAAGACCAGAAAGGAGCAGTAAGGATTACTATGCACTTCTGGTGCAACACCTTCTAAAAGAATATTGGGTTCAGTGGAACAGGAAGAAAATGTACCAGAGTCTAGGGGCCAGTTGTGGATGAGTGTGTCTCCCAATGACTCTCCTTCAGGTGGGAACCATGGTGAAGTACCTGCTGCAGTTGGAGTTGAGTGGGGAGGCAAAGAGATTGCAGCACAGTTGACCCCACTGACAGAAAATGGTTTCCGCCACCACAGGACTGACAGACCACTCATGAGGTAGCAATACGGACCTGCTCAATTTGTTAGAATGTCACACTTCCCCAGAATGTGTATTGGCAGAAGAAAGCAGCTGGAAGAGATTGCCCACTGCCAAACTCTCATCACTTCTCAACATAGTGCATAGGACTTGGTCCCCCCCCACCCCCACCGGTCTGTTGATGCACCAAACAAATGACATACTGTCTTGTATGGATAGCAATCATCCCTGGAGGGAGAACACCTTGAAAGGCCTGCAGTGGCTAATAGGACTGCTTCCACTTCCAGGATATTAATGTGCAGATTGGCCTACTGATTGGACCAAGTGCCTTGCTTGGACTGTTCTTTCCAAGAAATGTCCCGCATCTCAACCCTAGTTGGGAAGCATCGATGGTCACTGTGGCTATGGATGGTGAAAAGATAAAAGGGTGGCACTGAGAAACTTCTCTTGGGAGATCCACCAAGAGACATGCTTTTTGCAAAGTCCCATAATATGCATTGGAGCATAGTGTGGATAACACCTGATAGACCAATGCACTGGCAGTGCCCTTTGAAGTACTCTGATGTAATATCTTGCTACTGGTATTAGAATTATGGAAGCTGTCATGTATCCTAGAAGATGCAAAATCAACCTGTTGGCAGGAAAGGATGAGATTGTAACTGTGATGCTTGGTCCTGTAAAGTATTTATCCTTGATTGAGGGAGACTTGTGATTTGTGTGACCATGTTCAGATGAGCACCACTGAACTCCAGGACTTGAACTGGGGAGAGTTGAGATTTGGCATAGTTCACAGAAATGCCCAGTTGGAGACACAATTGGAACATGTAGTTCCTGGCTTAAATCAGAAAATGCTTGGTAGAAGAAGAAAGCAGCTAATCATCAAGATATGAAACACCCAGAATCTTAATAGTCCCAAGTAAGCTGTGACCACTGCTGAGCACTTGGTGAACACCCTGGCGGTTTGTAGTGAAACCAAAGAGCACAGTTCTGAGTTGGTAACTGGCACCTAGCCAGAAGAGAAGGAATCTCCTGGACCAGCTGCTTTTCTCTAACTGGGTAGAACATCTGGGAGTTTCGTAGGATGATTAGGGGGCTGTAGGGAAAAGGGTATGTAATATCCTCTGAAGATGATCCTCTGTACCCGTGTCTTTGGTGATGGCTGCCCAGGTTTGTGGATGCAAGGGATAAGCGACTCCCAACTGCCTCCAGAGTGCCGCAGTGCTGAAAGGGTTTCTTAGAAAGTGGAGTTCTGAAACTCTGATTTTGTGGACCTCTTGAGCCATGTGGGAGTCAACTGTTATTACAGTTCCTCCCATGCCATGGGGGGAGTAATCTGTTCCCATAAGAGTCCTGGGAAGAGCCTTGGGACTTCCAGACCCACATTTTCCTGCCACGTCTTTGATTCCAGGATAAGGTTCTTTGAGATGTTGAAAAATGGATCCCTATACTAGCCAGAGTGTTCCCACAGGATTCACTTTATAATCTCGAAATACTGAAATATCGCATTTCAGTATTTCGAGACTATAAAGCCGAAATACCAAAAAAACGAAAACCAAAATCGCGAAACCCAAAACCACGATCATTAAAGCACACACACAAATACAACTACACCTACCTCTGCACAACAACACAAACACACACACATGCACACTTACTATAAGCAGGAAGGCAAGCTCCCCTGTACCCCCAACACATCCCCTACTTATATATATATATACTAACTCCGAGGTCGCACTAAACACCAACACACAAAACCCACCAACATACATTCCACACCCTCCTCTCACAAACACACATCACACAGATATAACCACCACCACTATCAACACTGACACACACACACACTCACCTACGTACCCTAACCCACACCTAACACTCCCCGACACACTCATACCCCGACACACTCACAAAAACCCTCCTCCAAACCCTTAAAAACACCACACTTATCTAACACGCCATCAGTACCCCGGGTTCGACATTTCCAGGTTCGATATTCAGCAGTTTCACACATCTGCAGATTCGACACTTTGGTCTCGAGATACTGAAATTCGACATTTCAGTATTTCGAGATTCCAAAGTGTTTCTGTTCCCTTATTATTTACTCCAACATAGGGTTTCTTTAACCTTGGGAACAAATAAAGTAGAGCCATTAAAGGAAACATTAGTGAAAGATGACTTGAAATGCTCCACAAAATCACAATGGCATACCCACACATGCCATCTTACAGCTATTTCTGAACCGTAGCTCCTGAAACACCTTTCTGAGGCATGTGAAACAAGCTTCACAGAAGTGTTTGACAGAGAATGAAGGGTGGCCAGTTGCATAGAAAGTCTTCTTGTCCTTTGCAGATATGGACTCCCAGAGAGGGCACTGGAAAACTCTTTGATAAAGTTCCTCTGAAACGTTGTGAGATGTGCCAAATAATTCAGCAACCTAAGGGCAAAGGTTGCAGATATATACACGTGCTTCCCAAACCTGTCCAATGCCCTCAACTCTCTTTTGGGGGATGAACAGTAGACCTTTGCTCCACAACTTCTTTCTTAGTGGCTGCTACCACCACAGAATTGATTTGGGGACCCTTGCTCCAGTGGGCCCAGTCCTTCGCTACAACTAAATATTTATCTGGTCATTTGGGGATTGGCTCCCAGACATCTGGATTCTTCCATGCCCAGCAGGAGATGAGGTCTACCATCTTGTCTCCCGGAGGGACTACCCAGGACGCAGCAGAGTGGGCTCTGAAAGCCTCAGGAAACACTGATTCCTCTTGCGGAAGGGGGGAGTCAGAAGACCAACCATCTTTCTGTCTCAAAAGCTTGAGTATTTCACCGAATAAAACATCCTCAAGGGGTAACCTGGTTGACCCTTCCACCTCACTGAAGTCAGTACCATCCATGTGGAATTCCTGGGGGAATCAAAGTGCTTCCTCTTGCATGTATGCTTCTGAAGGAGCTATCCACTGAGATGAGCTGGCAAAGACTCAGAAGTGTGAGGTGAGTTCTGAATGAGGACCATCTCAAAACTTGTCCTGATGTGACAGGATGTATAGGCTCCACAGACAGTTGTGGAGTGGATGGACATGAGTGGAGCAAACATGTCTTATTCACAAAGGAGGAGAAATCTCTCTCTACTACCTTCAAGGCTGAAGACATAGGAGAGGCAGCAATCGCCCTGGCAGGAGCCAAAGCCAGGACAGTTCACAGCATCACTATGGCTCTGATTTGATGCATAAGTCAGAGTCAAGCTGTGCAGTGCCAATGCGCCAAGAAGGAAAGATGGCTCCAAGGGCATAAGAGTCAACCCTAACCCCCTCGATCTGGTGCTGACAGTTTGGCTGCAAGATCCTTCTGGCTCCAACAAAGATGGAGCTGACTGTATCAGAGATGTAGTTGATGACAAGGAAGGTAAAGCCTTCAGATCCAGCACAGGCTTGAGATTCCCTGGTCTGATGGCTCCAAAATCGAAGGTCAGATTGGAGCAGGAGTCAGCAACTAGCTAAGGGCTGATGGCAGATGGAGACAGTACAACTCCCAACTGAATATAGGCACAAAGAAACTTCCTTATCATCCTGTCAACAGCTGCTTTGGTAAGGTTCCTAGATGACCTGAGAGATGATGAGGTGGAAGATAGTCTGGAACCTTTTCTCAGAGTCTCTTGAAGGAAAGGTGACTGCATCTGAGAAGATACCGGCTCCGGGGTAAAGGAGGAAGAGCAGTGAGCCTGTGACATAGTCTTAGATTTTTTATTGGGTTGAATGGACTCAATGGATCCAATGGCTTTGAAATTATTTCAGATGGAGAAAAGCCTGGAACAGCAGAAGAGGAACTATCAGGAGATTGTTTCCTTCCTTCCTTACCTTTGCTTAAAGAACCCCTTTTGGTATCCTCAGGAGGCTTCTTGGAAGGGGGAGCTCCAACAGACAAAGAAGCAGAGCTTGAAGAGGTTGAAGGCAAAAGACCCTTCAAAACCAACTTGTTGCGGAGTTGAACCAAGGCACGATGGTTGAAACCAGGACACATATAATAGTCCATATCCAAATGCAAAAAAACAAAACAATATACACACTCCTGGTGTCCACTGGTGTTTGGTATTTTGTACCCATAAGAGGTGCATCTTTAAAAGCTAGTCAGCTTGTCCAACATTATCTAAAAAATAATGGAGAAAGAAAAGATAAGCAAGAAAAGAAGGTTACCAATGACAGTAAAGGAAGGAAAAATATTACCAACAATGGTAAATCTTTAGAGTACCTAAACACAGGTAGAAGATGGAGGAAAGTTTGAGAATAGAAGGCCTACTGCAGAAAACAATTGAAGTCTTTTTTTTTTAATACTACGAAGAGGAGGAAGATATAAAAGAGAACAAATATAAATGTTACTTACCCAGTCTTGAGAAAAAAATATACCCGAGCTACAAATACCACATCCACTGGCCAAAGCAGGAAGCGAGATCTGAAATAATGCTATTGCTGAGAAGGCTCATGAGTAAGAGGAGGAGTTCAAGCTATGGAGCCAAGACAGAAGTCGGATCTGAAACTCATCAGTTGAGGAATGGATGAAAAAGACAACAGATTTAATACTGGAAACAGCCTTGACATCTAGAAACAATTTGCTCTTTCCATTTTAACTTACAGTTTTGATGTGAAAGACTGGCCCCAAAAGGTACTGGATCAATTAGACAGAAAAAGAAGAAAACTGCTTCAGTCTTATCAAATGATACAAAACAATCAAAGTATAAAACGATTATAGATCTCTCATTCTGACGGAGGTATGGGCCTCCTTGAAATTGACTACATGTATAGACCTGCAATCATGAGACTGCATACATATCTGCTGATCTAACCAGATCCAAAGGGTCTATATTAAATCACTGAATGCTTAAAAAAAACGAACGGTGTTTAATCGACCCTATGTAAGCGAAAGCTTACAATGTCGAAGTGTCAGAACAGCAATTTTTTTCCAAGGGAAAAAATTTGCTGTTCCAAAAAAAAAAAAAAAATCGATTACAAACATTACATTAAGTGGGGGGCTTCGCCCCACACAACCCCCGATGTGGGGAGCTGTACCCCCTACTTAAATATACCAATTCCAAGACCACACTACAGTGCCACAAACTGCAAAGTACTGAAGCGGCCAAGCAAATTCTTTCCCAGGAAAAGAATTTGCTTAACAGCCGCTTCAATATTTTGCGTTTTCAGCCTTTTCAGTTCAACTATAGACCCGATCCAAACATAGTGAAAGTTTTAAAGCATGATGAGAAGAAGTCTAAGATGACTTCCCTGCTTAATTTAGTAGAAGCATATCAGTATCAAGTGGGAATCAAACCAAAACTAGACAAAAATCAGGCAGCAACTGACTGTGCTATAAAACAAAATAAAGAATATAAGGATATAAGGAAGATGATCAGATGAGAAGACAATAAATGTGGAAAAGGCATATATACTGTTGTAGGTCCAGAAAACTCCTGGAAAAACTTCATGTTGATCAGGATTTGATGCAGGAATGGTTAAGGAGAGGTGAATTTAAACCAAAAGATGAAAGGTCAATATTGGCGGCCCAGGACAGTGGACTACATACACAATTTACAAAGTCCATTGAACATGTGGGAGAAGCAGATAAGTGCAGGTTCTGTAAAACAGAAATGGAAACAGTCACACATCTTGTTGCTGGGTGTGATACACTAATGGCTGAGGGCCTGTATACTGAATGGCATAATAATGTGGGAAAAGTGTTGCAGTGGGGATTGTGCAAACATTACAATACTGAAGTAGTTGAGAATTATTGGAAACATGAGCTACAAAGCTTTACAGAGAATGATGAAGTTTATACAACATGGGATAACCCATTACCAACAGATCAGAAAATAAATGAAAAAAACAGATACAGTAGTCCATGAAAAGAAGATAAAAGTAGCACTGATCACTGAAACTGCTACACCCAGTGATTACAGTGTCTTACATACAGAGAGGCACAAAGTCATAAAATACTAGGATTTACAGGCAGAAATGAGAGCAATGTGGAAGAAGGATACCCAGACAGTTCCAACAGTAGCAGGCGCAATGGGTCTTATAAAAAAAAGAATTTACAGTCATATTTAGATAATGCTACCAATACATGTAACTCCATAAGAATTGCAGGAGGAGGGACAATAACTTTCTTGAGCCTTGAAGATACACCCCAGTGATCAGTCTGGCCAGGTAAAAGGATTTTCCAATGACAGTGGATGCATGGTGATCAAACCATACTTTATTATCAATGAAAGTGCTCATCTCACTGATGACTGAGTCGGCTTTGAAAGAGGTGTCACCTATGTGGCAGGTGAAAGACTGCTTTGTTTGCTGAAGGACACACTGCTGCATTTCTTGGCATTTACTTTAAGGCTATGGTCAAGGCACCATTTGTTGGCGTGTTAGGCCCTCCTAGTGAATATATTAGTCAGATGAGGGAGTTTACGTACATGTGCATTTGCAGTCAAGAGCTACATCTTGGCTAGATCCAGATACCGCATATGAACTGCATCGTTCCTATCTACAGCTTCTGTGACATTTTGAAGATATTTTCTAAAATAAGTAGATATGATCTTATTTTGACAAAACTATACTGTTTTGCTTCTAAAGCATTGATATTTATACAGGAACATATAGGTTCATAGGTTCATACTAGGCTATCTGCCCTAGGGCATTTATAACCCTAGCCAGAGTGTGTTTGGCTTTCACCACCCATTTTAAATTAATTTTGCTATGCCTTTTTTTGAGGTTAGTATACTGTGCCTCTGTCTAACAGTGACACAGAAGTGATAGCCGGGGTAAACCTACGATCTCCCATCCACTCATCAAGATTCCTCTTGAAGAGAGTCAATGTGGGACTCTGCCTAACCTGGACTGGGATTTTATTCCAGAGTGAAAGGAGCCTCTGGGTTATGAATCTGTCCCTCCAGCATGTCCTATTTATTTCAGTGCTGAAATCAGATATAAACAAATTCACTGCATGCTTTGCAAATTACGCTTTTAAGGCTGATGTATTTACAGTTCCTTGGATTTGATGTGGTTTCACTTCATGAAGGGGCATAAGGATTCCACTTTTTTGTCTAACTCAGGAACACACCTGTGGCTATGCTTAAGCTGAACAATTTTAGGAAGAATTCAGATGAGGGCATGTTTGGTTCTGCTCAATAAGTAGAAATTTGTGGAACATCAATAACTGTGTAGCTAGGTCAGCTGGCACTCTGGCCAAAGCCCACTTGACTGCTTAAAGGACTAAAAAAACTGCTGTCAGGTGGAAAAGAGACTGCATTACTAACTTGCAAGGACCATTTCACACATCTTCTATAGTGCTGATTGTGACCCTAACGAATTACATCCCAGGCAGCCTCTCTCTTTGCCCTACCCTAGTTCTGGCTTTGGTTTCTGGTGTGAAGATGGCACAACTTTATCTGCAAGTACATTAGCAGTATCTTTAGGGTCAGCCGGGGTAATACCTTTATGGTTTAATTCAGAGTATTGCAGTGTGTGATTTCTTAATTATATGATGCCGTTAAAGAAGGATTTATCATCAATTTTGCCTGCAGATGCCAATTTTAATTTGTGTACCACTGTGATCTTCCTTATGATAACTTTCTGATTTTTGGTGAGCTTTTTTGACAAATTCTTTGATGTGGATAGAGTTTGATTTATTATAAGCTTTATTTTTTTTTTTGTTTATTATACAGCTTATTGATTTTGCATTCTACCACAACAGCTTATTTCTATTGCCCCCAATATATATTTGGTGCTGATTGCAACAAATTAGTTTAGGTCATTTTTCAGAATGGAATAGAATTATTTGGCACACCTGATTAACTGTCTATAACAGGGCTGGAAATGCTGTATTTGAGAACTCATCACACAGTTTTAATAGGTTTTTGTAAAGTCCTTCAGTTCAGAGGTGGGTGGTTATTGGGATGGGCTTAGATACAGTAATGCTACTCTGGCCATGGATAGAGTGTTAAAGAGTATAATGTATGTGAAAGTGCAGAAAATTATTAGCTATGTACTTACCTTAACTTGGTATATGTATTGTCCTACACTCATTCTGCTTCGC